>NC_086098.1:67924432-68227462 GCF_963921235.1 Mobula hypostoma
TGGAGAACAGAAGGATCTTGGGGTGTGTTGGCCTTCATTAGTCAGTGGATTGAGCTCAAGAGCCACAAGGTGATATTGCAGCTCTATAAAACCCTGGTTAGAGCATACTTGGAATATTGTGTTCACTTCTGATTACTTCATTATAGGAAGCATCGTTCCCTCTAAACTGTGTAGTTGTGCGGCCGCACAGTACCTCAAATGATCCCGTACACGTAACCTTCGTTGCTGCGCAACTGGAATAAAATTGTACGAGAAAAAGGTTATGAGCGCCTAGTGTGACTCGAGTAGCAGCAGTACTCTCAATGGATATGATTAAATATTCCCATTTCAGGCTGTTACAGCTAAAAAGCACAACTGCTTTCAAGGTCCGTACAGTCAACAAAGATGTCTTAATGCGTTTAAACGAACTATCGCTGCTTAAAACCAACGGAAACAACACGGTCTGTGGTCAGAAGGGCCCTTGGAGAAAACGTGGGCTAAGATCAAGATTACAAGTGCGTTCAAGGAAACGGGGTTTTAAACTCCTATACCAACTATCTTGCTGGCAAATGTGCAGTCTCTGGTGAACAAAATCAATGATCTCAGAGCCAGGGTGCTGAATCAGAGGGACATTAGGACCGCGTGTGTCCTTTGTTTCATGGAATCCTGGTTAACCCCTTCCATACTGGATGCAGCGATTCAGATCGATGGGTTTACTATACATCGTCAGGATAGATCTGTAGAGTCTCTCAAAAGCAGAGATGGAGGAGTATGCCTCATGATCAACTCTTCTTGGTGCACGAATATATCAGTGCTGTCCCAATTCTGCTCACCGGACATGGAATATCTATCAGTAAGTGTCATCCTTTTTACTTACCACGGGAGTTCTCTGGGGTTATTCTGGTTGCAGTTGACATTCCACCTCAGGCCAATGTCAAGCAGGCTTCGGATGATCTGAGCAATGGGATCAACATGCATGAGACAGCGCACCCTAACGCCTTCACCATCGTTTTGGGAGATTTTAACGAGGCCAGTCTGAAAAAATCACTAAGCAGTTACCATCAACAGATAACTTGCAATACCAGAGAAACAACACAGTGAACCATTGTTAAACCACCATCAAGAATACCTACTGTGCTATTCCATGCCCTCACTTTGGGAAGTCTGATCACCCGGCTGTACTTCTACTTCCTGAGTATAGGCAGAGACTGAAGACTGCAGCACCAGTAGTGAGGACCAAGAAGATATGGACAAGGGAAGCACAGGAGCGCCTACAGGACTGCTTTGAATCAGTGGACTGGACTGTATTCAGGGATTCATCTTTGAATCTGGATGAGTATGCTGCAGTTGTTACCGACTTCAATAAAACCTGAGTGGATGAGTCTGTGCCTACAAAGACTTACTGTACATTCCCAAAGCAAAAGCCGTGGATGAACCAGGAGGTACGTCGTCTGCTGAAGGCTAGATCTGTGGCATTCAAGTCTGACAACCCAGGCCTGTACCAGAAAACCAGGTACGATTTGTGGAGGGCTATTTCAAGGGGGAAGAGACAATTTCGAATGAGGTTGGAGCCGATATCAGATGCACGTCAACTCTGGCGGGACTGCAAGACATTACTTCCTACAAAGCGAAACCCAATAGCATAAATGGCAGCGATGCTTCGCTACCAGATGACTCAATGCCTTCTATGCATGCCTTGAAAGGGAGAACATAACTACAGCTGTGAAGATCCCTGTTGCACCTGATGACCCTGTGATCTCTGTCTCAGAGGCCCATGTTAGACTGTCTTTAAAGAGAGTGAACCCTTGCGAGGCAGAAGATCCCAATGGAATACCTGGTAGGGCTCTGAAAACCTGTGCCAACCAACTAGCGGGAGTATTCAAGGACATTTTCAACCTCTCACTGCTACGGGCAGAAGTTCCCACTTGCTTCAAAAAGGCAACAATTATACCAATGCCAAGAAGAATAATGTGGGCTGCCTTGATGACTGTAGCCTGGTATCACTCACATTGACAGTGATGAAATGCTTTGAGAGGTTGGTTATGACTTGACTGAACTCCTGCCGCAGCAAGGACCTGGATCCATTGAAATTTGCCTACTGTCACAATAGGTCAACGGCATACACAATCTCCATGGCTCTTCACATGGCTTTAGACCACCTAGACAACACAAAGACCTATGTCAGGATGCTGTTCATCGACTGTGGCTCAGCATTTAATACCATCATTCCTACAATCTTGATTGAGAAGCTGCAGAACCTGGTCCTCTGTACCTCCCTCTGTAATTGGATCCTCGACTTCCTAACCAGAAGACCACAGTCTGTGTGGATTGGTGATAACATATCCTCTTCACTGACGATAAACATTGGCGCACCTCAGGGGTGTGTGCTTAGTCCACTGCTGTACTCCCTGTATACACATGACTGTGGCTAGGCACAGCTCAAATGCCATCTACAAATTTGCTGATGATACAACCATTGTTGGTCGAATCTCAGGCGGTGACAAGAGTGAGATATGCCAACTAGTGGAGTGGTGCCGCAGCAACAACCTGGCACTCAACGTCAGTAAGAAAAAAGAGCTGATTGTGGACTTCAGGAAGGGTAAGACGAAGGAACACATACCAATCCTCATAGAGGGATTAGAAGGTGGAGAGAGTGAGCAGCTTCAAGTTCCTGGGTGTCAAGATCTTTGAGGATCTAACCTGGTCCGAACACACTGATGTAGTCATAAAGAAGGCAAGGCAGCGGCAATGCTTTATTAGGAGTTTGAAGCAATTTGGCATGTCAACAAATACACTCAAGAACTTCTATAGTTGTACCGTGGAGAACATTCTGACAGGCTGCATCACTCTCTGGTATGGAGGGGCTACTACACAGGACCAAGAGAAGCTGCAGAAGGTTGTAAATCTAGTCAGCTCCATCTTGGGCACTAGCCTACAAAGTACTCAGGACATCTTTAGAGAGTGGTGTCTCAGAAAGGCAGCGTCCATTATTAAAGACCTCCAGCACCCAGGGCATGCCCTTTTCTCACTGTTACCATCAGCTAGGAGGTACAGAAGCCTGAAGGCACACACTCAGCGATTCAGGAACAGCTTCTTCCCCTCTGCCATCCGATTCCTGAATGGACTTTGAAGCTTTGGACAGTACCTCACTTTTTTTAATCTGCAGTATTTCTGTTTTTTTGCACATTTTAAAATAATTTTTCAATATATGTAATTGATTTGTTTATTTATTATGTTTTATTTTATTTATTATTATTATTATCTTTTTTCTCTCTCCCTGCTAGATTATGTATTGTATTGAACTGCTGCTGCTAAGTTAACAAATTTCACGTCACATGCCAGTGATAATAGATCTGATTCTGATTCTGAAGATTTTCTTTGTTGTACTGTATTTCATTATACCCTTCAATTAATAAATAAAATCAAAGGTGTGTGATTTTAAAATTTTCATTCTAAATATTCATTGTATGCATATATAAAAAGAAGTGTCATGCAGTTTTCAGGCCATGTAATAATTTTCTGCTCAAAGCAATGGTTGGTCTGCGCAGCTGGAAACTGGAAATTTGGGCTTCAGAGAAGTGTGTTTGTGCTGGAGTATGAAACTTAGTACTGTGAACTGCAGGCAGCAGGTGGTTTGAAAGTAATTGAATAAATTGGACTGCATAGGAGGAATATCCTGAGGAATTTCATGTGATGCTGTAAACTATCAATGTACTGGACAGGTACTGGGACCATTCATGGTGAGTATTTACATAGAATTGCATTGAATTTTATATCATTAAAATGCTCTAATTGGTGTAGCCATTCTGTGCTTTTTCTACTGCACACAAACCTCTATTAGACATAGTTATCTCAATTTTTCTGCATATATTATTCTTTTTTCCTTCATAGAAGTAATCCAGAACTCATTAGGTTGCATCACAAAGCTTGTAATCTTTAAGAAATATTCATTCAAATATTTACCAATTGAGTGTCTGGTGTAATTTGATTTGGTTAATTTTTTGCTGCATTAACACTATAGGTAGTGTTCATGGCAACAATTTGCATGTGTATCTTTTGGTGTCGTCTTCTGCATCTAGTGCTCATGGTGCCGCCCTCCTCTACATTGTTGAGACTCTAAAAGTAGATTGGGGAACTGCTTTGTCAGCTCTATTGACAAAAAGCAAAATTTCCCGGTGGCCAACCATTTCAATTCCTATCCCCATTCTCTTTCTAACATATTGGTCCATAGACTCCTCTTCTGTTATAATAAGGCCACTCTCAGGCTGGAAGAGCAGCATCTCATATTCCGTCTAGGTAGCCTCCAACCTGATAGCATGAATATCAATTTCTCCAACTTCCAATAATTTTTTCCTTCCCCCCTTCCCTCCTCTTCATTTCCCCATTCTGGCCTCTTACCTCTTGTCCCTATCACCTTCGAGCTTGTCCTCCCTCCATCTTCATGTTCTAGCTTCTTCCCCCTTCTTTTCCAGTCCTGATACAGTAAAGAGTCTCAGCCCAAAACATCAACTGTTTATTCATTTCCATAGATGCTGTTTGACCTCCTGAGTTTCTCCAGCAATTTTGTGTATTGTACTTCTATTGACAGAATTCTGTTTACAATTGCTAATACTGAAAGTATTTTTAGAAAAGTCAAAAATACAGAAAAGCAAGACATTTTAATTTGTATGTATTTCATAAATACAAAATTAAAAAAGTAATTTCATATTTCTCTTTTACTTGCCACTTATTCCAGTTCTCTTTTTTTGTCATTTTTCTATCCTTCCCAATCTCTGACTCTATCTCATTTATTTGTGAGCTTCCTTCCAGGTGTATTCTTGTTCCATTTTGTCTTGTTTTCCATTTCTTTCTCCTTTGCCACTCAAGGCTCATTATCTCTGCAGCAGCATGGAGTCTCTCTGATCAGCTCTATTGATTATTTTTGCTGCTGCTAACACAAGGTTTCCTTCCACTAGAAAATCCACTATAAGTTGAGTGGATAGGGGATTTTTGAAAAAGAAGCAGGGAATTTGTTATGGGCATAATATGAAATACAGTAAGAGTGAGGGAGATGAACAGTCAATTTACTGGTCAAGTTACAGTAGCCAAATTAACAAATTACTTTTCTAAGCCTACATCTTCACATAAAGCAGTGACTTAATAAAAAAGCAACAATAGAATGAAAAAAGTAACATTTAGAATGAAATGAGGCAGGACATCACACCCTACACATACCAAATGGAATGAGCTGCTTGTATGTAGCTAATAGCTAAATTTTAAAAATGTGCAGTACATTATTTTGCCTGTAGCCATACCTGGATTCAGCAGGAAAACTGATGCACTGTGCAGATAAAGAATTCGGCAACATCTTAAGACTATTGATCATTAACCAAGCCAGAAAGGCATCAGTAGGAATTGTGACCATATCTTATTTGTTGAAAACTGATGTAAACTAGTAAAACCCACTCAAATGAAAAGCCTATGCAGTAACTTCCTGAAAAGGAAATACATGGAGCTTGCACTATATCAGAATCAAAAAATATGTGAAACAAATGGTGTAAGGAATCGTGAAACATTAATTTTTGATTCAATGTGCATTAATTCCTGCAGATGCTAAAATAGTTTTGTGTTTTAATAAAAGCTTCCACTCAAATAAAAGGATGAACATTATCAATAAAAATGTATGGCACTTGCAAAGATACATGAACAAAACATATTTATAATGGTGTAGCTTATTTTTCTTCATTTGTCATTTTTAAGATTCAAACTGTAGTTCAAATTTGCAACATAATTGAGGCAAATCTGTTGGTTCTGTTTTTGCAATTATTAAAAAATACATGTACACTTAAACCACTTTAAAATATATAATCTTTGTAGCTTTAACTCTCCTTGAGTTAGAAATTGAATAGTATGTCTGGAACAGAGTGTTGTTGTTATAAGGATAGATTGTATGGCCTGACTTTATTTCCACTGGAACATAGGAGGCTGAGCTTTGAACTTCTAGAGGCTTGTAATATGGTTAGCACAGGTAGGATATATAGTCATAATCTTTTTCCAAGGGCAGGGGAGTCTAATCCAAAAAGGCACAGTTTTATGGTAAGAAGGGATTAATTTAAAGGAGATCCAAGGGGTATGTTTTTCTACACAGAAGTTGATGAATAGTTCGAAGAAGTTGCCAGAAGAGATAATGGAAGTAGATACTGTTATATTTAAAAGACATTTGGACAACAGGCCTGATGCAGTCAAATGGGATTAACATTATGAGTGCATGGTCAAGTTGTGCTGTAAGGACCTGTTACTGTATGTTTCTATGATTAAACCAGAGGAAAAAAGGATTGATCCAACTCAAGGCTTCCAATAGTGTTGATTTTGAGCTGTCTTTTGATGATGGTATTAATCATCAGGACACTAATTATTTCTTCCCTGTTGGTCAAAATGTTCTTTAAGAATACACAAGATGAGGTTTTGAAAAATGAAGGTAAAAGATCAGAAACTGAACCCGTTTTCTTTTTTTCTGTGATGGTATGCCTCTGAACTGTTACAGAGCAGTTCCCTATTCACATTCTGTCTGGTGGTTATCTGACAGATTCATTAATTTTTAATTGAAATCCAAGCAAGCTCTTTAAAACATTCAAGCACTAAAGTTAGCATTCAACTGCTTGATTTCGAGAGAATTCTCCTCAGCCAGGACTTCCATTTTAATCACACTTCAAGTTCCCTGTCCTATCTATCATACAGGAAATCGATGTGTACATGCTTCAGGTAAGGAAAGGATTGGTTTTGCACCCACAGTTCAAGAACTTGCAGACACTGACCATCAAAACTATTCATGAAAAATGTACCTGGATTCGGTGAGGGAAGGATTGTGAGGAACTGTCATCCCATTTCTAGTTTGCACTTTGAAGAGGGGGTGCGAGAGAGTTTATTAATAAGAACTTCAGAAAGGCTTTGAAGTGGAAGTTTTATTCTTTTCTTTTTAAATGTTTGCAAATGTTTTTAATGAAAATAAATGCTTAGCTGGATTCCAAGATACCAATTTTCAAGATTCTTACCAAGGTTATTAAAATTACAATTAAGTAACCTCCAGTACAGAATCATTCTGTTCTTGTATAATTAACTTCAGATAAAATGATGGTGTTGATGAGAGCTTCGATTATGATACCTATGCAGAGATTGTCACAAAGATCTTTTGAAAACACTGAGGGTGTCTAGAACACATAAAATATTAAATCTGTATAGCCTCAGAAGCTGCTGTTTTGGATTGCAGCACATACCTACAGTTTTCTAAATGAAATCTGCTGTATTATTCTCTCTCTACCTCGTCATTGGAATATGATAGTTAATATTTAATTAAAATGGTTAATTATATTTAACCCTGCTTTTTAGTTGCACATTGTCCAATTCAGAACTGGGAAAGTAAACATTGGCAAAAACAGTGATTATAAAAAGGGATTTTTCACATAGATCAACTTAGATTATTAATTACATTGTAAACATATTTTTTATATTTGTAACTAAACTGGTTAAATTATCAAATAATGAGTTTTCATTATGGTAAAGCTAGCTGCACCTGAGATTACAATGAGTTAAATGTTCAACACATTTATTAAAATATTTTTTGACAGCCAATTTTTTTTTCCTTTGGTGCTTAGCTTCGGACAGCAAAGTCCTGACGTGTGCTGCTGTGTGGCGAATGCCAAAGGAATTGGAATCAGGCAGTCATGAATCTCCTGATGATTCATCAAGCAACCCACAGACCTTAGAGCTGCTTTGTCACCTTGACAACACAGCCCATGGCAACGCTTCATGGTAGGTTGCTCAGTTTTGATTTAAAAGATTTCAAATGCTTCCTTCAGAATGGAATTGTGTGAAATGTTTAATTGTAGCATCTAAACAATAAAAAAAACCTTAGAAATAAAATGAAAATCCTGTAGAAATAAAATGAAAATCCAGGAGAAATACATGGGTAAAATATAATATGTGTATGTGTTACATGAGTAAACTGTTTTATTTTATTTCAGTAATTATCCATCAGTTTTCTGCTCAGTTTAACAAGTTATTTTGTTTAATTTATTGTAACTTGCAGCTGATTAAGGTAAATGTTACTGGGGAATATGCATATCAAGATATGAAATAAGTGACTAAAATATTGCCAAATACAAAACAATAATTTTTGATATCCTTTACATTATATCCTTTACAAATCTGTTTAATCCATTAATAAATATGCAGCAATTATAATTGGCCAATTATGATAATCATTGAACATTAAATATATAGCTGAAAGGTGGTATGTGTGTTTAATGAAAAAAATAATTTTCAGGTTTTGATAACACATGCAATCAAATCAATGCATTTTTTTTTAGGTCACTTTTTAAGGTGCATGTCGAATTCGAAGCTGCACCTACATTAGCCAGTACTCCCTGGAAGTGGTACAGAAATGGCAGTTTACACACACGGGACCCAAGATGGCCATAAAATACTCTTTATTCTCCTTGCCACACATCTAACAAGACTTTTATAAGAGATTTTGTGCTTATGCTAGCATTCAAAGCATCAAAATTAAGGCAACACTGACTTTTCAACACGTGTTTTAAGTCTCAGCATTTGTTGCACGTAACATGACAAGCTGCTACCAGCCAGAATAGAGTTTATGGGGAAGTTTTCTTGGCTACAATAAGATTCAAAATACACAAATCAGAGTGATTGCGATCAAAGTGATTGTTTCTGTTAAGTTATGTTAAGTTAAGTTAAGCTCCTTTCAAACTGTTGCAATGTGCAGTGTGCAGTCATCAGTTTATGAAGGAGGTCATTTGATCTGTCTGCACGCAAACAGCACTCAATATCATATTTCACCTCTCACTTTCAAGTAGGCAAAGTGAACATAACATTTTTCACAATGACTATCTTCTAATGGTGTAGGTTATGAACAACTTGGTTTGTATGAACTTGGCTATTTTCATGGGGGGGGGTTATTATTTCACAATGTTAAGGTGCAACCATAGGCAATGCACCATGCTGCCATTTGTCTTTGATAATCGAAGTAGACAACTAATTATTATTCATTCATTTTGTCCCATCCTCTCTTCTACTTATGTTTCAAACATCACTTCAATTCAAACACTAACTCTTAAAAATCTGGAATTAACTCCTCCTGACATGACTTAATGTGAAGCTACAGGGAGAGAGGTGGATATGGAAATGAAGGAGTAGGAAGTACAACAGCAAGTAGAGAAGTAGTAAGGTAGTGAGGCATTCACCCTTCTTCTGTCCAAGCTCTTCAGTTCAAATTATTCCTTAGTAAGTCACCTCAGAAATGGCAACCCAATGTACCAATACGCCTTACACTTCTTCAACAACTGACAACATATTAGTTTTTTTTTTCAGTTACACAAGAAATGAAAATGACCACAACATGTACATTTAACCAAATTCTTTTTTTTTTAATTTTATTTTTATTTGGATAAGGAGTTCACAATTATCATGTACTTTTTTCACACATATAACCTTTTCCATTTTTTTATATGTATAAAACTACAATTATTTATACATTCTTAAGTACACATTGAGATGATATAAAAGCAAAATAAACATTTAAATAGATAATTATGTACTGTGGTAAATCTAACCTATTAGGCTAAGTAATGAAATTAGTTGTTAAGAAAAATGGTGATAATAGTTTCCATACAACCCTTCTGGACCATTTCCACTGGTCCAAAATGTTGCATACAAGCCTATATACCAACCATTGTAGGTGTTTATATCCCAATTTGTTCGTGCTTGTTCCTGCCCGCAGACATAATTATCCAATCCCTATGTACTTATTTACTTAATTTTTTCATTTTTTTTTATCCCTTTCCCAAATCTTTCCCTTGTGATAATTCTCTATTTTCCAAAAAAAAACAACAAACATTTAGACTAGGGGTGCTTACGTTAGCAATATTACTGTGTTGATGAGAAGAGCAATATAAATCATTAGGAGAGTCATCTAAAGTCTGTTCGCATTGGGGTTATATATTCAATCCATTTATTCCAGATTTGATAAAATGTTTCTTTTTGAGTTCTCAGGGAGTAGGTCAACTTTTCCATTTTAAATATTTCCAAGATAATTTCGTACCAATCTTCTAATGTAGGTGGTATTGGATTTAGCCATTTTCTAGTGATTGATTTCTTACTTGCCGCTAAGAGGGCTTGCAGCAACTTTATATCTTCCTTCTGTTCAAGGAACAATACATGCCCCAAATAGAGCGTCTCAAAGTTCAGAGGTATCTGGGACCTAAGTACCTTAACTAATGTTCTATGAATACCTTCCCAAAATAGACTTAATTTAGGGCAATCCCAGAAAATATGAAAATGATTTGCCTCCTTGGAGCCGCACCTTCTCCAACACATCATATTTGTATCTTTATATTTTTCCTGATATGGGGTCTTGAAGTATCTTATAATGTTTTTCCAACAATGTTCTCTCCAAGTCAAAGAATTAGTCGAGGACCATTGAAAGCTGCAGATTTTCCCCCAAGCCTCCTCTGAAAGTACCAACCCCGCTTCTTTCTCCCACTTCTCTTTAATATACAGTGTATTTACATTTTTAGCATGGGAGAGTGCATTATATAGGCAAGAAACTGATTTACTAGGTATTAAACTGCAAGCCGAATTCAGAATCTTGAAAAATTCTAATTCTACTGTTGATAGGTCTGTATATCTACAACTCTGGTTAACATAGTTTCATATTTGAAGGTACCTAAAAAAGTCATTATGTTCTAGGCCATGTTTGTCCTGCAGGATTTGGAAACTTTGTAATACTCTTTTATCTATAAATGAGAGGTAGGTTGTAAGACCTTTCTTTATCCATAGCTCAAATCTTTTATCTCCTCTGTTGGGAAGGAATTCGGTATCATATGCACACCATCTGAAGAGTTTTAGCATGTTATTAATTCCACATGAATTAACCACCTTCTGCCATACTTTTAATGTAAGATTTATCCAAGCATTATTAAATTTTTTCAAATGGGCCATCAATCCTTTGTCAGCTATTGAGGCCTGAAGAGGGAAACTGTCAACTAATCCAAATTCTATTTCCTTCCATCTAGCCTTATATTCCCTATTACACCAATATAACAGAGGGGTTATCTGTGAGGCATAAAAATAATTTCTCAGGCAAGGAAGAACCATACCTCCTCTTTCCTTCCCTAACTGTAAGGTGTTATATCGAATTCTAGGTTTCCTTCCTTGCCAAATGAAGCGGGAAATCCATTTGTCCCATTCCCTGAATTGATTATCATCCACCTCCACTGGTAAAGTACGGAAAAGATATAATAACCGAGGAAGAATATTCATTTTTATAGTATTTATCCTTGAATTTAAACTTAAAAAGGGGATAAGATTCCATCTATGCATATCTGCTTTTATCTCTGAGATTAATGGCCCATAATTTACCTGTGACAGTGTTGAAAGATCCTTCGGCAGGGTTATTCCTAAATATTTTAATGATTTAGCTTCCCACTTAAGATCGTATGTATCCTGCAATTTTTTTGGATGGTGTATAATTTAGGGACATAACCTGCGTTTTCTTTACATTTATTTTATAACCTGATATTTTCCCAAAGTCATCCAACAGTGTAAACAATCCTATAAATGATCTTTCTGGTTCACTCAGATAGACCAAAACATCATCTGCAAATAACGCCACTTTCTGTTCAATCCCTGCCACCTTGATACCTTTTACGATTTCGCTTTGTCTTATTAGTTGGGCAAGTGGTTCAATATATAGCGCAAAAAGGAGAGGAGATATTGGGCATCCCTGTCTAGTGCCTCTCTCTAAAATGAAGGAGTCAGAGAGGTCCCCATTTATCTTAATTCGGGCTGTTGGGCTGTCATACAGAGTCTGAATTACTTTAATAAACCTTTCTTGAAAGCCGAATCTTCCTAACACTCTGTATAGGAATGCCCAACTAACCGAATCAAAAGCTTTCTCAGCGTCCAATCCTACTACCATTGTCTCTGTCTCGTTCTTATTAACCTGTTCTAATATGTGCAGAGCTCTCCTTATGTTGTCCTGTGTTTGTCTTTGTTGAATAAATCCAGTCTGGTCTAAATGGATTAGGCCAGGTAAAAGCTTTTCCAATCTGCGCGCTAATATAGATGTAAATAGTTTGTAATCTAAATTAAGAACACTAATTGGCCGATAATTGCCACATTCTAGTTTATCTTTACCCACTTTAGGAATAACTGAAATAATCGCTTCTCTCCAGGAAGGTGGAGTTTCTCCTCTCTGCAAGATCCAATTAAAGGTGTTAAGTAGTAATGGGGCTAACTGTGTCTTCAGGGACTTGTACCACTCTGAGGTAAACCCATCAGAACCCGGGGACTTTCCAGCCTTTAACCTAGAGATGGCCACGTTCAGTTAGTTACTGGTTCTAATAAACTTTCATTTTGTAAATCTGTAAGTTTAGGTAGATCTAAAAAATTCAATACACTGTCTATATAGGGCTCACTGGGGGCCCAGGGTTGGGAGTACAGCTCTCGATAATACGTTTCAAAACTCTCTTGAATTTTCCCTATTGTACTCTCCACAAGCTTTGTCTTTGGATTCTTTATTTTATGAATTGTATTGTCTGCTTGTTGTTTTCGTAATTTATATGCTAATAATCTAGCTGATTTACCTCCTACTTCATAATTCTTTTGTCTCAGGTAAAGAAAATTTCTTTGAGTTTTCAACGTATAAATATCATCAATTTCACTTTGCAATTTCCTAATTTCCTGTTTTCGATTTGAATTACTTTTGTTGCTATCTCCAACTTGAAGTTGTTTTAATTTTCCTTGAAGGTCTGCTAATTTTTGTGCATTGATTTTTTTTCATGTGAGTAGTAATGGAAATAATTTTCCCTCTCAGTACAGCTTTCAATGTATCCCATAAAATCACTGGTGATGTTTCTCCCGTGTCATTAAGGTCTAGATATTCTTTGATTTCTCCCCTTAATCTCTCCATTACTTTTGGGTTATTAAGTATATGTGAGTTTAGCCTCCATAGTGTTTTCCTCATTTTCCTTTCCAGGATTAGAGACATGGAGACTGGGCTATGATCCGACAGATCAATTGTTGCAATATTACAGTTTTTTATCCTGAGTCTATCTGTATTAAAGATAAAGAAATAGTCTATCCTTGAATAGGCTGAATGAGGGAAAGAGTAATATGTATAATCTTTACTAGTAGGGTGTAATTCCCTCCAGACATCTATAATTCCCAACTCCTCCATCAATGAATTCACTTTCCGAGTCAGAGGTTTATTCTGAGTAACTATTCTTGAAGAATCTAATATAGGATTTAATCTAATATTAAAATCCCCTCCACAAATTACTACCCCTCGAGAACTGACCATTAGGTCAAAAATGTGTCTATAAAATGACCATTCACTACCTGGAGGAGCATAAACATTCAGCAATGTTATTTCTGTACCTTCTATTCTTCCTGTGATTTTTACAAACCGTCCTTCTTTGTCTCTAGTCTCTGAAATATGTTCATAATTAAGAGTACTTGATATTAAAGTAGCTACCCCTCTTTTGTGACTCAATTTATATGATGAATAAAATACATGCTTAAAGCCCATTCTTTTTAATTTTCCATGTTCAGATTGGCTCATATGTGTTTCCTGGAGGAAAGCTATTTGTGCCCTCTCTTTTTTCAATTTAGACATAATCTTATTTCTTTTAATTGGATTAAAAACCCCATTAACATTATAGGAAATTATTTTTACCAATTCAGTTTGCATTTTTCTCTAGTAGAAAAAAAGCACTCTCCTTTTCTAACCAAACAGTAAGCAATCCCTTCTCAACAGTAAACCGAGACATATAACCACACCCTAGACATTTCTGAACGTATAACATTTGAAAATTTTCCCCGACTTCCCACAGTGAGGCCTGAGCACCGACCCGCCTCAGTTCAGAGGGATAACCTCTATCTTCACCCTGTGTTAGAGGGCCCTCAGCAGTTTGAATAATCATAGAGAATTTTCTCCTATTTATGTCTCGACCATATTGCTATCATTCAAGTTATTCCGCCTAGTTTATTTTCAGTTACCAGTTTTCATTTTACCTTTAAGTCCGATTTACTCTTTTCAGTCATTTCTCTTAATTAATCTGTATTCTCTGTACATTCGCGTCTGAATATTTGCAGCTTTTCCTTGTAGTTTGACACTCTGCTTCGTGTGGAGCGTCCTCGCCCCACTAACTGCCACGACTTCTGCCGAATCCTCTCCAGTAGCGACTCCGGTTGGGTGATAACTTTAATAGGTAGTCCCCGGTCCGCCAGGTCCGACGTTGCCTCCTCCACCGTAGCGTAAGTTTTTGTCCCTTCGTCGTAAAAGACTCTCAGCCGAGCTGGATACAGGGTCTGGAATCTGATGTTGTTTTCCTTCAGGACTCTCCGTGTTTCCGTATATTCCTTCCGTCCGGCAAGAATCCCCGGTGCGTAGTCGTGGTCTAAACTGATTTTACAGTTGTTCCACATGAAACCTTTCTTTTGCGATGCTCTTTTAAGCACCTCTTCCTTCGTTCTGTAACTGAGAAATCTGATCAGAATCGATCTGGGCTGGGCGCCTGCCGGGGGCTGTGGTGCCAACGCACGGTGAGCCCTTTCTATCTGTAGGTCTTTTGCGGCCGGTATATCAAGGTTCTCTCTAAGCAGCTTCTCCACGAAGGGAATCATCAATCCGGGTTTACCTTCGGTTCCTTCGGGAACTCCGTAGATCCTCACATTTTCCCTTCTCGAGCGGCCTTCTTGATCTATTAGTTTCCACTGGAGTTGGTCTTGTAGCTTCAGCATTTCTGCTATCACCTCCTCTGCATTTTGTAGCTTCTCTTCAATTCCAACAATCCTCGCTTCGGCTTCATCTATCCGCGAGTTAGTTTTTACTATTTCTCCTTTAATATCTTCCAGCTGTTTGCTGTTATCTTGTCGGAACTCGCGAATCTCTCCGAGAATCAAAGACAAAGTCACCGATTCCCCCTCATTATCTCCGTCCTGGCTTGCCGTGGGAGAGCTAGGCCCTTCGCCTTGCTGCATCTCTTTATGTTTATCAGCCTTAAGAGCGGACTTTTTATTCTTGTTCTTAGACATCATCCTTGCCCCTTTTATTAATATAGTTATGCAATATTAAGTATTTGTCTAAATTCGATTTTGGGGCAGTTTACCTTCTTTTTTGTCGAGAGACCTTTTCCTTACGCCGCCATTCCCTTGATGACCCAGAAGTCCTCCCCATTTAACCAAATTCAATCACTAGACAAAGTGGAATTAATCGCCTTTCTGTATTCTCATAGTCTCTCTATTCTATATGCACCCTTGTCTTTCCTTGTGCTCCCTTGAGGTACTTCCTCAATGGCTGCAGCAGACTGGTGCAAAGTTATTAACCTTCATTTGAGATTAAAAATAGCCTTGGAGAGTAACCTCAGAGTTCTGGGTGTGAGCAACGTGGCCTGAACAGCTCCTTGGCCTGAGCTACAGATGTGTACTCTGTTCAGCGCATGGGCAACAGCAAAGAGTCTGAAGAGTTTTGGGCTTGGGAGCAAAAATGGTAAGATTCTAGCAGAAAAAAGGCACAGCTCTTTATAGAGCTGCTGCATAGAACATAGAACAGTACAGAACAGTACAGGCCATTCGGCCCACAATGTTGTGCCAACCCTTAAACGGGACCCTCAGCTCAGAAGGGAAGGAGGGAAAAGAGGAGAGTAGTAGTGATAGGGGATTCGATAGTTAGGGGGACAGATAAGAGGTTTTGTGGAAGAGATCGAGAATCCCAGATGGCCAGTTGCCTCCCTGGTGCCAAGGTCCGCGATATCTCGGATCGAGTTCTCGGTATTCTCAAGAGGGAGGGTGAGCAGCTGGATGTCGTGGTCCATGTAGTGACCAATGACGTGGGTAGGAAGAGTGAGGAGGTCCTGAAAGGTGAGTTTAGGGAGTTAGATTAGATTAGATTAGGTTATGAGGAGTTAGGTGCCAAGTTAAAGGATAGGACCTCCAGGATAGCAATCTCAGGATTGCTACCAGTGCCACATGCAGGTGGGTTTAGAAATAGCAAGATAGCGCAGATCAACATGTGCCTGAAGACATGATGCAGGAGGGAGGGCTTCAGATTTATAGATAATTGGGCAGTTTTCCAGGGAAGTTGGGATCTGTTCCGGCCGGACGGTTTACATCTGAACTGGAGGGGGACAAATATTGTTGCAGGTAGCTTTGCTAGAGAGGCTCCCGTGGATTTAAACTAGATACAAGGGGGGAGGGGAACCAGAGTGTAGGAACAGATGTAGGGGAGAAAGAAGAAAAAAAAAATAGTGAAGTTGTTTGCACCGTTAGTGATCAACAGAGAGTAAGAGGTGGAAAATTTCTAAAATGTATTGATTTTAATTCTAGGAGCATTGTAAGAAAGGTGGATGAGCTTACAGCATGGATTGATAACTAGAAGTATGATGTTGTAGCTATTAGTGAAACATGGTTGCAGGAGGGGTGTGATTGGCAACTAAATATTCCTGGAGAATAGAAGTTCGAGAGAGCCATGGTTTTCAAGGGATATTGGAAACGTGGTTCAGAAAAAGAGCGATATCTACAATAAATATAGGCAGTATGGAGTAAATGAGGTGCTCGAGGAATATAAAGAATGTAAAAAGAATCTTAAAGAAATTAGAAAAGCTAAAAAGATACGAGGTTGCTTTGGCAAGTAAGTTGAAAATAAATCCAAAGGGTTTCTACTGTTATATTAATAGCAAAAGGATAGTGAGGGATAAAATTAGTCCCTTAGAGAATCAGAGTGGACAGCTATGTGTGGAACCAAAAGAGATGGGGGAGATTTTGAACAATTTCTTTGGTATTCACTAAGGAGAAGGATATTGAATTGTGTAAGGTAAGGGAAACAGGTAGAGAAGTTATGGAAACTATGATGATTAAAGAAGAGGAAGTACTGGCACTTTTAAGGAATGTAAAAGTGGATAAGTCTCCGGGTCCGGACAAGATATTCCCTAGGACCTTGAGGGAAGTTAGTGTAGAAATAGCAAGGGCTGTGACAAAAATATTTCAAATGTTATTAGAAATGGGGATGGTGCCAGAGGATTGGCGTATTGCTCGTTGTTCCATTGTTTAAAAAGGATTCTAAGAGTAAACCTAGCAATTATCGGCCTGTGAGTTTGACGTCAGTGGTGGGTAAATAGATGGAAAGTATTCTTAGAGATGGTATATATAATTATCTGGATAGACGGGGTCTGATTAGGAACAGTCAACATGGATTTGTGCATGGAAGGTCATGTTTGACAAATCTTATTGAATTTTTTGAAGAGGTTACTAGGAAAGTTGACGAGGGTAAAGCGGTGGATGTTGTCTATATGGACTCCAGTAAGGCCTTTGACAAGATTCCACACGGAAGGTTAGTTAGGAAAGTTCAATCGTTAGGTATTAATGTTGAAGTAGTAAAATGGATTCAGCAGTGGCTGAATGGGAGACGCCAGAGAGTAGTGGTGGATAACTGTTTGTCAGATTGGAGGCTGGTGACTAGTGGTGTGCCTCAGGGATCTGTACTGGGTCCAATGTTGTTTGTCATATACATTAATGATCTGGATGATGGGGTGGTAAATTGGATTAGTAAGTATGCAGATGATACTAAGATAGGTGGAGTTGTGGATAATGAAGTAGGTTTTTAAAGCTTGCAGAGAGATTTAGGCCACTTAGAAGAGTGGGCTGAAAGATGGCAGATGGAGTTTAATGCTGAAAAATGTGAGGAGCTACATTTTGGTAGGATTAATCAAAATAGGACATACATGGTAAATGGTAGGGCATTGAAGAATGCAGTAGAACAGAGGGATCAAGGAATAATGGTGCATAGTTCCCTGAAGGTGGAATCTCATGTGGGTAGGGTGGTGAAGAAAGCTTTTGGTATGCTGGCCTTTCTAAATCAGAGCATTGAGTATAGGAGTTGGGATGTAATGTTAAAATTATACAAGGCATTGGTAAGGCCAATTTTGGAGTATTGTGTACAGTTCAGGTCACTGAATTATAGGAAAGATGTCAACAAAATAGAGAGAGTACAGAGAAGACTTACCAGAATGTTACCTGGATTTCAGCACCTAAATTACAGAGAAAGGTTGATCAAGATGGGTCTTTATTCATTGGAGCGTAGAAGGTTGAGGGGGACTTGACAGAGGTATTTAAAATTATGAGGGGGATAGATAGAGTTAACGTGGATAGGCTTTTTCCATTGAGAGTAGGGGAGATTGAAACAAGAGGACATGAGTTGAGAGTTAGGGGGCAAAAGTTTAGGGGTAATATGAGGGGGAACTTCTTTACTCAGAGAGTGGTAGCCTAGTGGAACGAGCTTCCAGCAGAAGTGGTAGAGGAAGGTTCGATGTTGTCATTTTAAGTAAAATTAGATAGCTATATGGACAGGAAAGGGATGGAGGGTTATGGGCTGAGTGCAGGTCGGTGAGACTAGGTGAGAGTAAGCGTTCGGCATGGACTAGAAGGGCCAAGATGGCCTGTTTCCGTGCTGTAATTGTTATCTGGTTATATGGTTAAACCCTGCCTCCCATATAGCCCCCCACCTTAAATGCCTCCATATACCTGTCAAGTAGTCTCTTAAATTTCCCCAGTGTATCTGCCTCCACCACTGACTCAGGTAGTGCATTCCACGCACCAACCACTCTCTGAGTAAAAAACCTTCCTCTAATATCCCCCTTAAACTTCCCACCCCTTACCTTAAAGCCATGTACTCTTGTATTGAGTAGTGGTGCCCTGGGGAAGAGGCGCTGGCTGTCCACTCTATCTATTCCTTTTAATATCTTGTATACCTCTATCATGTCTCCTCTCATCCTCCTTCTCTCCAGAGAGAAAAGCCCTAGCTCCCTTAATCACTGATCATAATGCATACTCTCTAAACCAGGCAGCATCCTGGTAAATCTCCTCTGTACCCTTTCCAATGCTTCCACATCCTTCCTATAGTGAGGCGACCAGAACTGGACACAGTACTCCAAGTGTGGCCTAACCAGAGTTTTATAGAGCTGCATCATTACCCTGTGACTCTTAAACTCTGTCCCTCGACTTATGAAAGCTAACACTCCATAACCTTTCTTAACTACCCTATCTACCTGTGAGTACCTGCTGTCACTTTCATAGTCTTGTTGATCTATTTATAACAATGTGATGAACTAGATATTTCTAAGAACAGTGGTGGCAGCAGGGTAGACTTGCAAGCAGCATGAAAATCTTCTTTTGACATGGTAATTCACTATTGCAACGTGATAGTACCATGGTTGTGCAGCTCTTCCATATTATAAAGAACGTCCTAAGGTTTGAATTCAGCCCTATGTGGAATTGGTGCTGGATTTCTTCATGCTCTTTGACATTGATAATAGGACTTCAGACAAGATTTGCAAATTCTTCACTGGATTGATTTGACAAATTTGTCTTTTTATTGTAATTTCTAAAGTGGGCCTTGTGTCAGTCCCTGAGCTGGAGGTCAATACCATAAGATCAAATGACTTTATCTTCTCCCTCTTCCTCTCCTTTCTACTCTGAATAGAAAAGTTTTATTTTTTTAGTATTTGAAATGGGAAAGGGATGAGCTGAGTTTGGACCTTGTGAGAGGAAAAAGATAAAGGAACATTTGCAGCTCAATCAGAAGGAATAAAAGAGTGACAGGGGAGTAAGTAAAACAATTTGATGTATAGATTACCCCATCAGCAATCCCTCCATTTCTGCCTGTGATCATGACTTTTAGCAATTCTGCTTTCTGTGTCAGCCAGCACTCTCTTCCACTCTGACAGGAATCTACTTACTCAGTTGTTTTTTTTTTGTATTCTGGTTTTCCTGGAAAAAAAAGAGAAACCAAATCAGTAATGTTTAGTAAAGAGGATGCTTGTTTATTCTGAATCTGCAGGAATGCCTAGTATTGGTGAATATTTGAAGTGTGTGGTATGTATTGACATACCCAACATCTAGAGGCATTAACAGCATCAGCAAATTCAGGTGATTCTTACAAGTATGCATTATGAGTCATCTCAATTGGGACATTGAGAATAAGACAAATTGGCAAAAATATAATCAACAAATAATATTAGAGTAAACTTCGTAACATCCAGTAGCTGTTGACTTTCTTTGAAGTCTTCTGACTGGTTGGTGATATGTTCACTGTATCTCAGCAGCGTAGACACTGGGTCAAGAGGTTACGAGCACACTTACCAGGGCACTTGTTGTCCTTGTCGTGTCTCAACCTGAAACATTGACTGTTCATTTCTATGAACAGCCTGACCTGCTGAGTTCCTCCAGCATTTTGTGTGTGTACTTTACCTCACTTGCCATGGCTGGCATGTATCCACTTACTTTTACCATCTGCCTTCTCTGCTGAGTTGGTAATTAACAGCTCTTGATCAGGACCTTCCCATTGAGCTCCTAGTGGTTCCTTATATAGTTCCTTAATCAAGACCCACTCACCAGGAATCAGGGTGTGTCCTCCTGTTGGATCATTCGAAGTGGCAGAAATTTGTCAAGGAGCAGACTGTGCAGCTTGGGTTAATTTCACACGACAGTTAACGACACTATCTGCCATGATATCAGCCTCTCTAAGATTGAGGGCTCCCAGCAGTGACACAGGATGCCCTGTTACCAGCTCAAATGGACTTAGTTTAGTTTTCTCGTCAGAAGTTGCTCTGTCACATGAGACCATAGGAAGAGCCATAAACCATGGTATGTCTTCCTCGTGATACTTAGTTGTTGTTTGATGGTTCCATTCATTTGTTTGACTTGTTCTGATGATTCTGGGTGATGTGGACAATGAAAAGACCATTCAATGTTCATCAGTCAGCAATTCCTGACAAACACTCCCAAACCCGCTTCCTTGCACAGAGTTGATGTGACATGATAACCCCAGTTAGGAATATAGTCCTTGATTACTGCTTTTGCTGTGTATGTGGCAGTGGCTTTCCTTGCTAGATTAGCTTCTACTCATCTTAAAAACTTGTCCACTATTACCAGTACGCCTGAGTATCCTTGACAGTTTGGTGAAGAAATGTAGTCCTCTTGTAAGTGTAGCAATGGTCAGGTGGGGCAGGAGAACTTAATTATCACAGCTTCTCTCGTGCTTCTGCATTTGTTTTCGGGCATGTCATGCATCTTTGAAACACTTCTTGAACTTGTGCCCTGAACTTTGGATTCTGTCACCACTGGGGGAATCTGTCAATCTTTTGCACTCCAGTGGGTCCGAGGGAGTGTATCTGCTGTGCCAGATAAGGAAGCAATGTAGTTGGAGCTACCTGTCTATGACTAGTACCATATCTCCATACTCCATCACTGTTTGACCTCCCACCATTCTCCACCCAGAACCACTTTTGCCAGTTAGAGCTTGCACCTCTTGAATATCTTGTATGTTCGTCTGAGATACAGATTTCAACTTTGTTTTCATAATTCCTTTTGTCAGGTTCACTGCATTTGTTCTTGCTACTTCTTTTAGTTGTTTTACTTCTTTTACTTATTTTATTTCTTTCCGTGCTACACTTTTTACAATTTCCTCTGTGATGCATTTCCATGGCTTTCCATTGTAATCATTTTGGAGTGGCTTTTCCACCAATTGATGACAATTGTATGACATCCATGGGTTTGTGTACCAGTTGGCCATTCTTGATTGGGAATCCTACCACTATAAGGAATCCTCTTTGTCTCCAGAAGTTTTTAAAATTATGAACAACTCCAAAAGCATAATGGGAATCAAAGTAGATTTTAGCTGATCTTCTTTCTGCGAACTTACAGGCTTCAATCAAACCTTTTAGCCTATTTCACACAGGTATCAGGAGCCATGCTTCCTGATACTGGTGCTTCGGGTCCAGAAACAACAGTCCATCCAGCCATTCAAATTCCTCTCTCTATCGTTGAGTAGCCATCGGTGTACAGAATCAGATCTTTGGAGGAGTAATAACCAACAGATGCGATCGATCTTCATATTTAAGAGTTAAGACAGCCATCATGTGTTTCTTGTTGACATACAGTGTAAATGGTGTACCCTTATCAAAGATACATTGCTTAGCAATGGTTTCATCTTCAGTCCTACATGTCTTTACTTTCTTGGCCTTATTGGAGCAAGCTCTTGACAGAGCTGTCAATTTTTTTGTTTCATCACTGTTATCCTCACTTGAGTCACTAGGGGTCGCCATAGAGTCCTTGTCATGTCCACCTTGTAGTTCCTTGAAGTTCAGATGGTGTCGCTATTTCGGGAGACTGTCCAATGTACGCTGTAAATCTTTAGATTGGTGTTGCCCTAGGGGGACTGTCCAATGTAGAGCATGTTTCCCAGTGCAGAGTGCCAGAGGAGGTGTCATTAGCAGGACTGCCCCCTTGAAGTCCCTGCTTAGTTTCTCCATATTGTTTCAGTTGCTTCTCAGCCCCATACCATGCACTTCAATGTTTTTCTGTGTGATCAGTTAATGCAGATTTGTTCTTTAGACTTTTTAGTATCTATATCATAGTGTTTTTCTGTAGTTTATCGTAAGTTTCACATTTCTTTTCCAATTGATTAGAAGTCTTTACTCGGCCCATTAACTTGTTTATTCACTCGCATATTTGATCAAACTGATCATGAATTCTTATTTCTAAATCACAATTCCATGTTTTTCCATTCCCTTGAGCATTCTCTAGATCTTATTGCAGGTCTTGTTAATAAACTTAACATTGACTTACCATCTAGACCATGCTGTCTTCTTGCTGTAGCCATCAGGAAGAAGGTACAGGAGCCTCAGGACTTATACCATCAGGTTCAGGAACATTTATTACCCCTCAACCATCAGGCTGTGAACCAGAGCGGATAAATTCACTCAACTTCGCTCCCCCCGCCCCCCCCCGTCACTGAACTGTTCCCACAACCTGTAGACTCACTTTCAAGGACTCTTCGTCACATGTTCTTGATATTTATTGCTTATTGATTATCATTTCTTTTTGTATTTGAACAGCTTGTTACCTTTAGCACTCTAACATTCAGTTAGTGTGGTCTTTCATTGATTCTTTTGTGGTTATTATTCTATTATGGATTTATTAAGTATGCTTGCAAGAAAGTGAATCTCAGGCTTGTATATAGTGACATATGTACTTTGATAATTAATTTACTTCGAACTTTTCATTAACTTTATCAAACTAAGATGTTTTATTCAAGTAAGAACTGTTAGTAGGTTTCAGGACTTTGACCATTGTTTTGATTCAATCCTAATTTGTATGTACATTTTATTATTTTGTCTGCGATCTCAATGTATTAATAGGTTGCAGCCGAAGTTTAAAAAGATTGTCGAGCAACCAAATTAATAGATTGCACTTGAATGGATTACACAACTGAAGTTTCACTAGGTGCTGAAATAGGTCGTGTGCGATCGAAATTTTAAAAGATTGTCCTGCAACTGAAAATTCTTCCATACTCTACTGGCTTGTACTGCCGAGCCTGATATTAATTTCAGTGCTGCTCTTGATTTTTACAAATCTGTTCTTTCAAAATAGAAATGTAGCAGTTTCCTCAATCCTACTTCTATCTGATGATGCATTGAAGCCAGACCTAATTTTCCTCTGGCAATTTGGAATTAGGGTGGAAGCTCTTACCTTCCGTTCAGTTTCGAGTCAGAAAATTTTCTACTTTGTCTGTGATTCTTCCAAGTCCTTAAAACTTCACAATCATGCTCTCTGACTACACCAATTGTTGGATTTTGATGTTTTAATCCAAGGTTCCTTCAGAAGTCAGGAAAGAAGCACAAAACCTCTTGCTTCACAACAGTTTTATTAAGTGTTAATAGAGCAAAGAGAGATGGAAAATAGACAGTGATAGAGGGTTAACTAAGTGAAGCAAAAAGACATAAGGCAAAAAATGGTGTCCAACGTGGAGCAGCTCTTTTTATGCTACATAGGTAAAAGTTCCAGTCAAATTTGCAGATAAAAGCCAGCTAATCAGAAAGTTCCTATTAAAGTACTGCAATACCAAGGGAAGCTTCTAGAACTTCTCAGAATCATGCAAATGTAATCACGATGGAACACACTGAACAACTGCATATTCATACTGTGACCACTAGGAAACCTACTGAACAGTCACATGCATATAAGAACTACGTGAAATTAACAGACAACTAGTTGTAAAACTGCAAAGTAAATATTAATTAAACAGTCAGATTCAACGTCTGCGACTAAATGAGTTTATGCAGAGCGCTAACTTTGTCATATCCCAAAGGTAGGTTTTTGGCCACTGTTAATTCCCTCTAGTGTCGGTAAACGGCAAAGGAATCTAAAGGGATTAATATGAGATGGGTCAAGGTGCAGGGTACAGTGAAATACGGACAAAGAGTTTGGGACTGATACGATTATCATGCTGGGATGTGGATGACCTCCATCTATAATCTTAGTAAGTAATTAAGTAGTAAGTTATCATTAACAATAATCAGATATACAAATAAAAAATGAATGTAACAGGTCATTAGACATGTTCTGCTGAAATGTCATAGAGTCATTCGATAATACTATTACGTTTTGTAACTCTAAAACATAAAAACTAATTGGAAGAAACACTTTAAGCGAGGCATGCATGTATGATGAAGTGGTGTAATTCATTATGGATTATATATAAAAGTACATAAATGCCATTTATGTACTTTTATATATAATCCATAATGAATTATTTAAACAGAGAATGCTTAGTCAAACAATATATTTACAGTATTACTGAAATATTAAATTCATCTCAACTTGTATACATAATAATTGAAGAGTAAACCTGCAACCTCGAGGACAGTGATGAAGAGTAAACCTGCAACCTCGAGGACAGTGAGAAAATGGTCGGAGGAGGCTTATGAGGTGCTCCAGGGTTGTTTTGAGGTGACAGACTGGCAGGCACTCTGTGAGCCACATGGAGAGGATATTGATGGGCTCACAGAGTGCATCACTGATTACATCAACTTCTGTGTGGACTGCAATGTTCCGACAAGAACTGTCCTTTGTTATTCAAATAAAAAGCCATGGGTGACAAAGGACTTTAAGGACATCCTGAATGCTAAAAAGAGGGCGTTTAGAGATGAAAATAGGGAGGAGCTGAGGGCAATACAGAGGGACCTGAAAACCAGGATCAGGGAGGCTAAAGACAGGTACAGGAGGAAGTTTAAGTGGAAACTCCAGCAGAACAACATGAAAGAAGTCTGGAGGGGGATGAGGGCCATCACTGGGTTCCAGCAAACTAGCAACAGAGGAGCTGAAGGCAGCGTGGACAGGGCCAATGAACTTAGCCTGTTCTTTAACAGATTTGACATTGTGACCCCTGCCCATCCCCCACATGAGCCATCTGTTGTCGGCCCCCAACCAACACATATTCCACTCTCCCCTCCTACCCCTCCGCACAGTCCCTCACCCTGCTGTCATGACTATACCCCTTCCCCACACGAAACCACCACGGTGGGCTTCACAGCTCTACAAGTGAGAAGACAACTGAAACGTCTCAACCCAAGCAAGGCTGCAGGACCGGATGGTGTCAGTACCAGGGTGCTCAAAGCCTGTGCCCCTCAACTATGTGGAGTACTTCGCCATGTATTCAACCTGAGCCTGAGGCTCTGGAGGGTTCCTGTACTGTGGAAGACGTCCTGCCTCGTCCCTGTGCCGAAGACGCCGCGCCCCAGTGGCCTCAATGACTACAGACCGGTGGCATTGACCTCCCACATCATGAAGACCCTGGAGAGACTTGTCCTGGAGCTGCTCCGACCTATGGTCAGGCCACACTTAGATCCCTCCAGTTCGCCTACCAGCCCCGACTAGGAGTTGAGGATGCCATCGTCTACCTGCTGAACCGTGTCTACGCCCACCTGGACAAGCCAGCGAGCACTGTGAGGGTCATGTTTTTTGACTTCTCCAGTGCGTTCAACACCATCCGCCCTGCTCTGCTGGGGGAGAAGCTGACAGCGATGCAGGTGGATGCTTCCCTGGTATCATGGATTCTTGATTACCTGACTGGCAGACCACAGTATGTGTGCTTGAAACACTGTGTGTCCGACAGAGTGATCAGCAGCACTGGGGCTCCCCAGGGGACTGTCTTGTCTCCCTTTCTCTTCACCATTTACACCTCGGACTTCAACTACTGCACAGAGTCTTGTCACCTTCAGAAGTTTTCAGATGACTCTGCCATAGTTGGATGCATCAGCAAGGGAGAGGAGGCTGAGTACAGGGCTACAGTAGGAAACTTTGTCACATGGTGTGAAGAGAATTATCTGCAGCTTAATGTGAAAAAGACTAAGGAGCTGGTGGTAGACCTGAGGAGAGCTAAGGTACCCGTGACCCCTGTTTCCATCCAGGGAGTCAGTGTGGACATGGTGGAGGATTACAAATACCTGGGGATACGAATTGACAATAAATTGGACTGGTGAAAGAACACTGAGGCTGTCTACAAGAAGGGTCAGAGCTGTCTCTATTTCCTGAGGAGACTGAGGTCCTTTAACATCTGCTGGACGATGCTGAGGATGTTCTATGAGTCTGTGGTGGCCAGTGCTAACATGTTTGCTGTTGTGTGCTGGGGCAGCAGGCTGAGAGTAGCAGACACCAACAGAATCAACAAACTCATTCGTAAGGCCAGTGATGTTGTGGGGATGGAACTGGACTCTCTCACAGTGGTGTCTGAAAAGAGGATGCTGTCTAAGTTGCATGCCATCTTGGTCAATGTCTCCCATCCACTACGTAGTGGACTGGGTGGGCACAGGAGTGCATTCAGCCAGAGACTCATTCCACCGAGATGCAACACAGAGCGTCATAGGAAGTCATTCCTGCCTGTGGCCATCAAACTTTACAACTCCTGCCTTGGAGGGTCAGACACCCTGAGCCAATAGGCTGGTCCTGGACTTATTTCATAATTTACTGGCATAATTTACATATTACTATTTAACTATTTATGGTTTTATTACTATTTATTATTTATGGTGCAACTGTAACGAAAACCAATTTCCCCCGGGATCAATAAAGTATGACTATGACTATGATTAATACAACTGCTATATAGACATCCATGGCATAGTAAATTTTAAATTGTTCCATTCAGGCCTAAAGATTTAGTCGCTGTGGAGGATTTCTTACACTTATGGGAAAACGTATTTCTTGAAAAGAGAGGACCCTCTGCTTGGCAGATGAGATTTGTGGCTGTGGGCCTCTTCTGTGGTGGTTGTAGGAGTTAACTCTGAGGCTGCAGGAAGTGATTTTGACAGCTCTGGACACCTTTCTTCTCTTTTTCTCTCCAGATCTACTTCAATCCTTGCTTCTTTCCCAGTCCCTGCTTAATTCTCACTCTTTATCATGCTCGCCTGTTCCTTTTCTCTTTCATGCTTTTCTCTTTCTCGCTCACATTCTCCATTTCTTCTCCTTTTCAACTTCTTTGTTTTTTCGCCCTTCTAGTTTCTTGTGAGTTTCTTTGCATTTTCTAATTTCTTGAGAAATTGCATTTTGTTCATCCTCTTCCATTTCCATCATTATCAGATTTTTCACCAACAGGATACAGATCAGTGCTCTTTTTGAAACTGCAATTTGACTTTTTATCTTTTTCTCTTCCCTGAGCAGTCCATTTATTTTTGTCTGCCCAACATACTTTTTGTATGTTGCAATTTCTGCCAGTTTTGCCTTTAAACCTGCATTGGTCTGGTATATGTGAGCCTCTGCCACAATGGTAACACAATTTGTCCAGATAGGCCAGTTCCTGTTTAGACACTGCAATTTTGTTCATGCTCACTTTCATTCCTGACTGTAACTCAATTATGTCTCTGCTGTTTCTGTTGATAAAGCTATTTCAACTGCTCTTTTAAATGAAGCCTTGCAGAAGGTGGTTAGGGGAGCAGAGAAGGTTATTGGGATCTCCCTACCCTCTGTCCAAGACCTCTTTCAGAGTCGATGCCTCTAGAAGACATGGTACATCATTAAAGACCCCTCACACCCTCTCCATGAACTGTTTGTTCTTCTGCCATCAGGCAAATGTTACAGGAGCATCAGAACTAAAACCACAAGGCTAATCTCAGCTTCCTTCCACAGACAGTCAGACTGCTAAACAGCTGCTCTACCTGACTCTGCTTTGGACACTTTTAACTTGCACTGGACACTTATAACTTGATTTTAACTGACAAGTGGCTGTTCTGTTTTACTATTTATTGTTATGTTTATTATTTAGTGTTGCGTTTGTTATGTTATGATTGCACTGCTCCTGAGAAACGCTGTCTCATTCTGCCCTGCAGAGCTGATGTACGGTTAGAATGACAAAGTTTTTTGAATCTTTGAATCTTTGAAAGTTCATAGATCATAAGATCATAAGGTATAGGAGCAGAAGTAGGCCATTTGGTTAATCAAGTATGCTCCGCCATTCAATCATGGGCTGCTCCAATTCTTCCAGTCATCCCCCTCCCCTGCCTTCTCCCTATACCCTTTGATACCCTTGCTAATCAAGAACCTACATATCTCTGCCTTAAATGTACCCAATGACTTAGCCTCCACAGCCGCTCATGGCAACAAATTCCACAGATTTACCACCCTCTGACTAAAGTAATTTCTCTGCATCTCTGTTCTAAGTGGACGTCCTCCAATCCTGAAGTCATGCCCTAGACTACCCTACCATGGGAAATAACTTTGCCATATGTAATCTGTTTAGGCCTTTTAACATTCAAAATGTTTCAATGAGGTCCCCTCTCATTCTCCTGAACTCCAGGAAATAAACCCCAAGAGCTGCCAGACATTCCTTATACGGTAACTCTTTCATTCCTGGAATCATTCTCATGAATCTTCTCTGAACCATCTCCAGTGTCGGTATATCCTTTCTAAAATAAGGAGCTCAAAACTGCACACAATACTCCAAGTGTGGTCTCACGAGTGCCTTATAAAGCCTCAAAATCACATCCCTGCTCTTATATTCTATACCTCTAAAAATGAATGCCAACATTGCATTCGCCTTCTTCACCATCGACTCAACCCAGAGGTTAACCTTTAGGGCTTCCTACACCACTCCCAAATCCATTTCCATCTCTGCATTTTGAATTCTCTCTCCATCTAAGTAATAGTCTGCCTGTTTATTTCTTCCACCAAAGTGCATGACCATACACTTTCCAACATTGTACTTCATTTGTCACTTCTTTGCCCATTCCCCTAAACTATCTAAGTCTCTCTACAGGCTGTCTGTTTTTGCAATACTACCTGCTCCTCCATCTATCTTCGTATCATTGACAAATTTAGCCACAAATCTATTAATCCCATTGTCCACATCATTGACATACATTGTAAAAAGCAGTGGTCCCAACACTGACCCCTGTGGAACTCCACGGGTAACTGCCAGCCAGCCAGAATAGGATTCATTTATTCCCACTCTCTGTTTTCTGCTGATCAGCCAATGCTCCACCCATGCTGGTAACTCCCCTGTAATTCCATGGGCTCTTATCTTGCTAAGCAACCTTATGTGCGGCAGCTTGTCAAACAACTACTACTACTACTACGTCGACTCAGGCCTCGGGGGCCAGCGTCGGGCACGATGACGGTCTCTCCACTTCTCCCTCTCCCTCATCAGTGTGTTCAGTTCATCTACGTTAGCCACGCCGCTGTCTTCTAGGAGCGTGTTGACCATAGTCTTGGGAGTGCTCCCAGGGTTCATCCTCCCGTACTTGGGCTCCCATATGATGACTAGGCTGGCAGGTAGCTTGGGGTGGTGTAGACAGTGCCCTGCTAGTTGCAGTCTTCTCACCTCAATTTTAGTGGTGAGCATCGGTAGGTTGTTATAGAGCTCGATGTTTGTCATGTGCTGTTGCCAACTGACGTCAAGAGCCATCCGGAGCATTCGTGTGTAGCAAGCATCTAGAGACTTCCGCATCATCCTGGTGAGTATCCACATCTCGCATCCGTACGTGACAATGGACTCTATGATTGCCATGAAAATCCTCTTTGTAAGCCCTCTGGTCAGGTTCAACTTCCAGATTTCCTTCATGTCGTTCATAGCCCTCCACGCCAGCGCCTTCTGTATCTTTATGTCCTTCTCCAAACTCATCATTCTTGACCTGAGGTACTTGCAGTCAAAGACTTTCTCAATGGTATCATTCTCTATGGTCTTGACAGTACCTTCATCGCAGTTAAACGCCATGTACTCTGTCTTTTTAGACAGAAGGCCTTGTCAAAGGCCTTCTGAAAATCCAAGTCCACCATATCTACTGCATCTCCTTTGTCTACCCTGCTTGTAATTTCATCAAAAACCTGCAGCAGGTTAGACAGGCAGGATTTTCCTTTCAGGGAACCATGCTGGCTTCGGCCTATTTTGTCATGTCCCTCCAGGTACTCTGTAATCTCATCCCTAACAGTCGATTCCAACAACTTCCCAACCACTGATGTCAGGCTAACAGGTCTGTAGTTTCCTTTCTGCTGCCTCACACCGTTCTTAAATAGCGAAGTAACATTTGCAATTTTCCAGTCACCTGATAGAAAGTCAGAATCTATCGATTCTTGAAAGATCATTGTTAATGCCTCCGCAATCTCTCCAGCTACTTCCTTCAGAACCCGAGGGTGCATTCCATCAGTTCCAGGAGATTTATCCACCCACAGACCATTAAGCTTCCTGAGCACCTTTTCAGTTGCACCTACTTTGTTTCTATGTTTTTACTTCACTTCCCCAGCACTCTTGAATGTCTAGTATACTGCAAATGTCTTCCACTGTGAAGACTGATGCAAAATATGCATTCAGTTCCTCTGCATCTCTGTGTTTTTCTTCACAGTATCTCCCTTTTCATTTTCTATTGGTCCTATATCTGCCCTCAACTATCTTATACTCTTTATATACTTAAAAAAACTTTTAGTATCTTAGAAACCATAGAGACTACAGCACAGAAACAGGCCTTTTGGCCCTTCTTGGTTGTGCCGAACCATTTTCTGCCTAGTCCCACTAACCTGCACACGGACCATATCCCTCCATACACCTCCCATCCATGTATCTGTCCAATTTATTCTTAAATGTTAAAAAAGAACCCGCATTTACCACCTCATCTGGCAGCTCATTCCATACTTCCATCACTCTCTGTGTGAAGAAGCCCCCCCTAATGTTCCCTTTAAACTTTCCCCCCTCACCCTTAACCCATGTCCTCTGGTTTTTTTCTCCCCTTGCCTCAGTGGAAAAAGTCTGCTTGCATTCACTCTATCTATACCCATCATAATTTTATATACTTCTATCAAATCTCCCCTCATTCTTCTACGCTCCAGGGAATAAAGTCCTAAGCTATTCAACCTTTCTCTGTAACTGAGTTTCTCAAGTCCCGGCAACATCCTTGTAAACCTTCTCTGCACTCTTTCAACCTTATTTATATCCTTCCTGTAATTTGGTGACCAAAACTGAACACAATACTCCAGATTCGGCCTCACCAATGCCTTATACAACCTCATCATAGCATTCCAGCTCTTATACTCAATACTTTGATTAATAAAGGCCAATGTACCAAAAGCTCTCTTTACCACCCTATCTACTTGTGACGCCACTTTTAGGGAATTTTGTATCCGTATTCCCAGATCCCTCTGTTCTACTGCACTCCTCAGTGCCTTACCATTAACCCTGTATGTTCTACATTGGTTTGTCCTTCCAACGTGCAATACCTTGCACTTGTCTGTATTAAACTCCATCTGCCATTTTTCAGCCCATTTTTCCAGCGGGTCCAAGTCCCTCTGCAGGCTCTGAAAACCTTCCTCACTGTCTACTACACCTCCGATCTTTGTATCATCAGCAAACTTGCTGATCCAATTTACCACATTATCATCCAGATCATTGATATAGATGACAAATAACAATGGACCCAGCACTGATCCCTGTGGCACACCACTAGTCACAGGCCTCCACTCAGAGAAGCAATTCTCTACCACCACTCTCTGGCTTCTTCCATCGAGCCAATGTCTAATCCAATTTACCACCTCTCCATGTATACCTAGCGACTGAATTTTCCTAACTAACCTCCCATGCGGGACCTTGTCAAAGGCCTTACTGAAGTCCATGTAGACAATATCCACTGCCTTCCCTTCATCCACTTTCCTGGTAACCTCCTCGAAAAACACCAACAGATTGGTCAAACATGACATACCACACACAAAGCCATGTTGTCTCTCCCTAATAAGTCCCTGTCTATCCAAATGCTTGTAGATTCTGTCCCTTAGTACTCCCTCCAATAACTTACCTACTACCGACGTTAAACTCACCGGCCTATAATTTCCCGGATTACTTTTCGATCCTTTTTTAAACAACGGAACAACATGAGCCACTCTCCAATCCTCCGGCACCTCACCCGTAGACAGCGACATTTTAAATATTTCTGCCAGGGCCCCCGCAATTTCAACACTAGTCTCCCTCAAGGTCCGAGGGAACACCCTGTCAGGTCCCAGGGATTTAACCACTTTAATTTTCCTCAAGACATCAAGCACCTCCTCCTTTTCAATCTGTACAGTTTCCATGATCTCACTACTTGATTCCCTTAATTCCATAGACTTCATGCCAGTTTCCTTAGTAAATACAGACGCAAAAAACCTATTTAAGATCTCCCCCATTTCCTTTGGTTCCGCACATAGCTGACCACTCTGATCTTCAAGAGGACCAATTTTATCCCTTACAATCCTTTTGCTCTTAATATACCTGTAAAAGCTCTTCGGATTATCCTACACTTTGACTGCCAAGCCAACCTCATGTCTTCTTTTAGCCCTCCTGATTTCTTTCTGAAGTATTTTCTTGCACTTCTTATACTCCTCAAGCACCTGATTTACTCCCTGTTTCCTATACATTTTATACAACTCCCTCTTCTGCACATACCTATCTTCTTTGACATTAGTCGCCAGCTTCCTTTCATAATTCATCTTTTCCTTCCTAGTGACCTTAGTTTCCTTCTGCAAGTTTGTGCTTCAGTTAGGAGCTGTTTTTGAATGCTTTTTCATAAGATTCCACAGACTAAACTACTTCTCGGTGCATCATTAAGTCCATTACCAAACTGACAATGCTCAGACAACTTCTTCAATTCAGTAATGTCTGCTGAAATGGACTCCCCTTCCGTTTGATTCTGCCAATGACACCAATGACACTTACAGCATTCTGCAATAAACAACGGATTTGGTTCTAAATGTTCCTGCGTTACTTTCATGATATCAGCAAAGCTTATTTTGGTTGGTTTGGTTGGAGCAGTTAAATTTATAAGTAAACTTTATGTCTTTAAATCCAGTGCACTTAGCAAAATTGCTACTTGTTTCTCATTGGCTATTCCATTTGCTTTAAAATACTGCTCAATCTGTTCAGTATAGAAAATCTAGTTATCACTTGAGCAATTAAACGTATCTATCTTTCTGATGTAGCCAGCCATTTCTGCCTTTTTATGATTATTATCACTGTTTATGAATCTGTGATTTCTTTCACTTTGTCTTTTTTTAATGATCATCTTTCCTGTTGCAAAGAAAACTTACTGCACTGTTTTTTTTTAAACTGAAATATCTCACGGCACTTCAACAGATAGGTAGTCATCCTGGGTTCATTTAAAAAAATACCTATTCACCACTGTTATGTTTTGTAACTCCTAAATATATAAAGAATTAGAAGAAACTCAAAGGATTCCAGAATGCAAGACTAACTTTGATTTTACTTTAAGGGAGGTGCACATATATGACATAGTGTCATGATGACATATGCCATTTACATACTTTTACATACAACCCGTAATGAATTATTTAAACAAAGAATGTTCAATCAAGCAACAATTTACAGTATTACTCAAGTATTACTGAAATATTAAAAACACAATAAATATAGCACAGAAACAAATCCTTTGGCTCACCATATTATTACTGCTGATGAAATACCTATCTATTCTATTCCCATTTACTGACACTTGGTCCTTAGCAAACAAAGCCTTGGCAATTCAGATGTTCCCAGGTGCTTCTTAAATGGTGTGAGAGTACTTTTCTCAGGCAGCACATTGCAGGTTTCAGCGATGTTCTTGGTGAAGAAAAAAGTTATTGCTCAGATCCCCTTTAAGTCTTTTGCTCCTCACCTTAAATCTATGCTCTCTGGTCTTTGACACCTCTGCCATGGAGAACATTTTGATATCTACCTCTCAGTATTCTGTACCCGTCCATCAGGTATCTCATAAGCTTCCTCTTTCCTCTTCTCCAAGGAAAACAAACCCAGCCTGTGTAGTTTCTCATCATAACTGAACCTTTCCACCTTTGACAACATCTTGGTGAATCTCCTCAGAATGACTCCAGTGTGGTCACATCTTTCCTATAGCGTGGTACCAGATGCCTGCTTCACCACTCAATCTGCATGTGATACCACCCTCAAGGATCTTTGCATTAATACATATATGTCCAGAGCTTATTAAACTCCTAAAATATATCATATATAAATTAGGATTAATTTCCATTTGTCATTGTTCTGGCCAATTTACCAGCTGCTCAATATCATTCTGTGGCCTAAGACTATTCTTTTGACCGACAGCACCAACAATTTTTGTGTCATCACAAATATACTGATCATATCTCCTATATCACATCTAAGTCTTGAATGTATATAAAAACACAGTAAAGTACTTGGCTCAAATACCTGTGCACATAACAACCCACCATAACCACCATCCCCTATTGTCTCCTACTGGCAGATCAATTTTGGATCCATTTGCCACCTTGCCTTGGACTGGTCCATGTAAACAATTTCAACTGCACTGCTTTCATTAGTATATTTACCTCTTTAAAAAAACTCAGTTACCCTTGTTAGATAGGATCTTTCACCATTAAATCCATGATGATATCCTTATCAGTCACTGCCTTTCCTATTGTAGATTAATTACCTCTCTCAAGATATTTTCCAATGATTTTCGTACCACTGATGTTAGATCCACTAACGTATAACTACCTGGCTTATCCCTCCTGTCTTTCAAAAGTAAAAGTACTGTACCACATTTGCTGCTTTCCAGTAATTTGGCATGGTACCTGCGCAGTAAATATTTAAATAGTCAGGGCAACAGCAACCTCCTCCCTTGCCACCCATAACAACATAGGATACATCCCATCATTATTCAATTTTATACCTGTTAAGATATCAAAAACCTTTTTTTTTACCTTCATGTGCTCTAAAGGTCCTAACAGAAATCTACACATACACTCTGCTTCTCGATGGTGAATTCAGGTGAAATGTATTCATTTAAAGTTTCACACATATCTTCTAGTTCCATTCATGCACTTTTTCCCAAATTAACTCCATTCTTTCCTTAGTTAACTTCTTGCTCTTATATACTTTTTTTAAAAAATGCCTTGGGATTTTCCATAATTTTATCTGCCAATGATATCTTGCAGTCTCATTTTTCTCTCTTAAATTCATTTTTTAAGTATTTCCTTACACTCTTTGTACTCCTGAAAGGCTTCTCCCCTTTGCAGGGTTCTGGACCTGCCATATGTTTCCTTTTACTCTTATCAAACCCACAATATCCCTTTATAAACTGCGTTCCTGGATTTGCTGTCCTTGCGTTTCACCATGAGAAGTTGGCTCTGGGATATTTCACATCCCAGATGTAGATTTAACCATAAGTAGCTGCTTGCAGTCTGTGTTTGCCAGCTTCTGTCATATGATATTGAATTTGGCTTTTCCCCAATTCAGATATTAAATTTCAGAATTATCATTAATCCTCTTCATAACTACTCTGTAAGTTACCAGTTAAGGTTGCTGTCTTCAAAGCGATCGCTTACTGACATGTTGTCTACTTGTCTGGCTTCATTCTGTATGATTAGGTCTCACGCTATTCCATCTTTGTAAAGCAAAACTCTCTCCTGAATTAGGACAATTAGATATTAGGACAAAAACCCCTTCTGGGTGGCACTTAAAAAATTCAATTCTTTGTAATCCTTTCACACTAAGTGATCCATCTTCATATTGTGCAAGCTGAAATTCCCTTCTGTTACAGCCACATACTTCCCTCTTGCAAGCGATTCTAATTTGATACACATTTACTCTGCTGTCTCCTGCACTCCATTGGGAAACCTGTAGTGTAATCCCAGCAAAGTGATTGCATAATTTTATTATTTTTTATTTAAATGGTCTCATTTGAAGAGTCTTATATTACATCCTCCCTTGTTACTACAGTGATGGCCTGCTTGACCAGTAATGCAATCCGCCCTGCATTTTAAATCCCTCTATCATACCTGAACATATCATGCAATGGACTTCTGTTGCTTTGTAGGTGCATTTTTTTGTTTCCTGCATTTAATGTACTTTACTTTGAATCAATAACTTTATATTAGAAAGAGTGATATTTGTGTTACTTAGTCATTGTAAATTAAATGTCCTGATTCTATCCATTCTGTGCAGTGACCATTCCTCTCACTAAACTATAACACACCAAAAGAATCTACCAGTAAAGCAATAGCTGAAAAGCTATTTGACAGCAGACAAGATTCCTAATTTGAATCCTCATAAATACACATTTGGTAGCTAAGTGTGTTTAGCTTTTACTTTAGACATATTGAAATTAGATTTCAAAGTTTTTACATTGAATGTGAATGGCATTTTAATTAATTCTGATTTTACTTCATTCAAAATGAGATCATCAAGGACATTAGAAGTAGTTATGTTTAAGTAAGGTGATAGCTACAGGTGCAATGAGTTTGAGCAGTCAAAATTATCTGCAAATATTTTCTTTCAGTGATGATGTGAAGCTTTGCAATCTATTGGAACATACTTACATACGTGCTCTAAGACATTATCATTCTTTCCATTAATAGGTTCCAATGATCTGGCATGCCTTCAGAAAAGTGTATTGTTTTGTTTGAAATTCCTTCCTTACCTTTAACCTGCTTCATTCACTTCATAACTGTTCAGTGCGCATAGAAGACAGAAACCTTGTTACGAAGTTTTACAATAGACAATCAAGAAACTACTGAGAATGTATTTCAGTGAACGTTCTGTATTTAGCTTTACCAATGAGAAGTGTGAGGCATTCAGCCACCAATATTTGCAAGTTGCAACCAGTCCCCACATGGAACTTTTTTTGATAACTATGACTTTGCAATATATTTTTCCTTTGTAAGTTAGCAAATTTAAATACAACAGGAACACAGTGCCTCAAAATCTCTCTACTGTTGTTCCAAATTGACTCCTGATGTTCTGAATTGCCCAAAGCTTCAGGCTTGTATGACATGGTTATTAATTACATTTTACTGTAAAACTGCATTGGTCAGTATTGTTGAGATTGTTTTTAAAGGAGCTTTGTTCGACAGTGTACTATGGGAGCCAATGGGAGATGGTAAAAAGATAGCATCATTGGCTGATAATCATCTTCTTCTTTGGGACTTGCAAGAAAGCTCAAGCAAGGCAGTGGTAAGTAATTTTAGAGTTTACCTTTGTGATTAAAAATTATGTTTTCCTATACAGAGTTGTTATTTTTGCATTTTTACTGGAAACATCCTTTGTAAACTTATTAAACAGTAATTACCAGCTTTTTCCATTTAATGTACATTGCCAAAATTGGCAACAAAATTGTAATGTGATAAATTTGTACTGGTGATTTCCTTTATAATTGTTAATATGTTAAAGTAAGGATAGAATGAGTGGAAGTTGAAATAGCCCTTGCAAGGATTGTTGCCAGGTAGTACATATTGAGGGCCAAAATCCAGGGAGGAAGTGTGTATCTAGTTCTGATTGGATAAGGGCAGATAAGCTTCCTTGTTCCCCCGGAGCAAGGACTAGACCATTTGCAAATTTAAATAAAAGGGCTTAAAAATGCTCAAGACTCGAATTGAAAATCTGTTTTGGGTTGCTGCTGAATGCCTTGGATCAAACAACCCCAAACACTGTCCCTGAAATGAGCTAAGTATTTAACACAAAAGCTCACGGTCCTGAGATTCTTCCAGCACAAACTCTACACTGACCCACAGTCTCTTAGAATCCAATCTGCAAACTTACAGCTCCCTCCATTCACTCTGTCCTATCTTCCATTCCCTCCATCCTTGATCTTTTCAATCCCAGAGTAAACCTATCTCCAAACCCATTCAATCCTCCTGTCAGTCTCCAGAGTTCACATTAGCCATATTACTCATGACAGGCAATTTTGTGGCATCTTTATGACAGTATAATCTAAGGCACACATCCAGGTTTAAATACGTATGGATTGAAAACAAGCTAGACAGGAGATTGTCGACAATCTGTGTATGTGGCAACATCCTCCATTCTGTTTGCAGGCTGTTTCTCTTTGATCCCACATTATTTAAGAAAAATAAAGAAAACTATAGATGCTGTAAATTTGAAATAAAAACAGAAGTTGCTGGAAAAACCAAATCAGGCAGCATCTGTGGAGAGAGAACCAGTTGAAGTTTCAGGTCAGGGATCCTTCACCTAAACTCTGCTTTTCTCTTTACAGATATTCCTAGACCTGATGAGTATTTCAGAAATTTAACTTTTTCACAATGGCTCTGAGGATAAGTTTTCCAAGGATGGTCATGGGGCCTTTATTCACACTTGGAGCCTCATACCAATTTCTCAAACAACAGCTGTAGTTATAGTCCTTTAAATCAGCACATTCTTCCTGGATCGTTAATTTTTATTAATCATATGTTTATGTGTATAGTGGAATTTCAATATGTTACGATTTAATTATAAACAAATTATACACATAATTCATAATTATGTATTTACATAACAAAATCTCTGTGTAAAGAGTTTTTAAGGTCAACAAGCAAAACACATGTTCTTGCATTGATGAGTTTTCACTTTTCACAGTGAACTCAAACAATACTGTGTATGCATCCCAATTTATTTTACTTCAAATGATCTCCGCCAGTTAGTCAAATCCTTTTGTGTTCTATCCATCAAGAGATGCTGATAGCAGTGGCTATCGTTAAGTCAATCTCATTCAGCCAATTTGCAAAAAATCATTAGCGCACTATTATGAGAAGTGTTTTGGAAGTGGTACACAACCTGGTTTATTCAATTACATAATTTTCCCTTTCCACTTTCAACATCCTTTCAGCACTCCATTCCAGATCACATCTGCTGCATATTTTAAAAGCAATATTCTCCAGATCAACTGCTGATTCTGTGATTGATTACTTTGAATCTGTCCTCTAATAAGTGTTACTTTTGCTAGTGGAAACTATTTCCCCCTTGAACTCTTTCAAAATTACTCATAACATTGAGTGTTTTATTAAATATCTATTAAACCTTTTCCTTAGAGAGACTAATCCCAGCACTTTTCTCTGTAAATTGAAATTCCTATTCCCTAATACCATTCTAGTAAGTGTTCACTGCATCAGAATCTATTAGCAAAATTGGTAAAAATGTGAAAAGAGTTCTCAATAAAAGATAACATATCAAGTTTCTCTCAGGACTTTTTAATTGTCTTGACTGTGCAGTGGCTAGTTTGCTTGACGGTATTAGCAGTAACCCTGCAGTTAAGTTCATACTTTACACAATGTGTCGATCTACAGAGAACAGTGAGGTGTTGGGAATAGGAAAATAAGTTGAAAGGTAAAGAAAGAACAAATCAAATATAAAGTTTGTGTTAGTTAGGTTTGTATAATGCTTTAAATGAGGTTTAAACTTATGATGGTGTGTTTTGCTTTACAGTCTTTTTTATTATTGAGTTTGAGGTTACTAGATTCTTTCTAAGATTTAAAAGATAATAAAAGTACTTGAACATGCTCTATTTATTAATCCGATATAAATTTTAAAAATCAATTTTACAGGCAAGTAATTCCCAATTGTTCATTATTTAATAGACTGTACAGGAAGTTACTAATTTTAGTTCTGCTTTACTTCCAGAGCATTGTAGCAAGGTAAAAACAGTGTAAAATTATTCTCATAAATTGTAACCAGCATAGTAGCATGGTTAAGAATGGAAGAAAAGTCATAAGCAGTATCACCACAAAATATCAGTATAATAATTGTGAAATCTATAATTTTGTTTCACTTGGATCTAATTTTATTTGTATGGTATCTTGAGATCTTAATGTGGTGGTAATTGGATTAGGTACAATTACTTGCTGTAAATCATAGTGAAAGGTTGAGCACTGGATAGTACAGCATTTTTAGGCCAAATATTTTTCACTGGACATAGTTTTAAGGAATACACATAAGAAAGACAGATATTCTTGTGTGTTTACTTTTATTAAGTAGCCAATTATTGGTGGAATTAAAAGCAACTCTTGTTTGGTCTAAAGATTTGTTATAACTATTTAACTATTTTGGATTGGCAAGAAACATACAAGAACGTTGAGATGTGGAATTAATATCGGATTACCATAAATGGGTGTATTATGCTTAGTGCGGATCGTTGAGCTAAAAGGCTTGTGTCAGTGCTGCATTTCTCTGCGATTTTACAGTACTGATCTCTTGTTTATGAATTTCTGAACAATTCATTAATTTACTTGCTCCTTGAATTGCTTTTCTTTCTTTTGTCACATCCATTTGTTTGGGTCATGTATCTTAGCTCTCAAATTCAGCAACCCTGGAAGGAAAAGGTCAGCTAAAGTTTACTTCTGGGCAGTGGAGTCCTCACCACAACTGCACACAACTTGCCACAGCTAATGATACTGTGATTCGAGGCTGGGACACTAGGACCATGAGGTAAGTACAATGTGACCCTTGGTCAATGCTCCATTGTCTTTGTTATAATGCATAATCTAGAAATAGTTGCTATTTTAAACTTATTAAAATGCACCCTGTGTAAAGACAATCTTTAGGCATCCTTTCTTTTGATCTATTTAGTAAATCAATCTGTTTTCATTAACTAGCATTTTCATAATTGATATTACTGTAATTGAGTGTTGTTTCTATACAGGTAGCCTTTAAACAGGTTGTACTATATGTACAAATGTCTTATTCAGTTAGTAACGGGAAATCAGTTCATGCTACTTCATTGACCTACTTGTGCAACCCTGGTCCCAAAACTGTAACGTTATAATTCTTTGTCATGCCTCTGCAATCATTAAAATTCTATTGAACATACATAAACAGATAATAAAGTAATTAATACTATTTTCATAAAATCAAGCAGATTTTTGCAAGTGTTTGCAGATAATCATCTTCAAAGCAATTCTGACTTCACTCCTTCACCTCATTGATCAGAAAGCTGCAGCAAATTTCCCTGCTAAGCTCCACTCATTGATTACTTGCATCAAAACAGTGATTAGACTTCAAAAATACTTAATCATCAGAAAAGATTTAAGAACATCTAAGGTTTTCGTACAAATGCAGGTTCTTTATTTCAAAAGGAGCTTTGCTTGTTCTCACGAGTCAAATCCGTTAATAAAGAGCAAGAAGATTTTCCCAAGGAAACCTTGAGTGGGGACATCAGCCAAAATTTGCTTTAGGGCCACATTCCCTTGTTCAAGTAATACTGAGTAACATTTAGTGGGGTTGGAAAAATGTGCAATTTCTGCTACAAAGATCCATACTTTTTATAAAAGCCACATTTCTAGAAAATTCTGTGTATAAAGTATTACAAAATACACAGAAAATTATATAAAAATCTATTACTAATGTATAATACCGTTGAAAATATAATCTGTATAATTTTCAGTTATTTAATGATGCATACTTCAATTTCTCAATTTGAAAATTATGTGAGGCTATTCTAATCATCTAATATTTTAATTAATTTTAGATGTTATGGAGAATTGTATCTATTTTACATTCATGGAATCAGAGGAATAGGTGTGAGCCATTAGACACTAAAGCCTGTGTTCCCATTCAATAAATTCATGCCTGACCCCAAAAACACAATTATCCCCTACTTTGGATAACAGTAATCTACCAATCTTAGATTTACATATTAATTATTGATGTGGCATCAATTTCCTTTTATGGGGGTGAGTTTAAATTTGTAAGTCTGTGTGCAGATGTCATTCCTGAAATTCCTGTAAGTGTTTAGAGGTAATTGGTTTTCATAGCACTGTCGTAGGAAACCAGCATCTATCATCAAAAACCTCCATCATCCAGGCCATGTTCTCTTCTTGTTGTTGGCATCAGGAAGAGGTACATGAGCTTCAGGATCCACACCACCAGGTCCAGGGACAGTTTTTACCTCTCAACTATCAGGCTCTTAAACCAGAGGGAATAACTTCACTCACCCCAACACTGAACTGAGCACAACCAATGGACTCACTTTCAAGGATTCGTCATCTCATGTTCTTGATAATTGCACACTTTGTTGTCTTTTGTACATCACTTTTTGTCCATTTTGTTGTGTGCAGTTTTTTATTGAGTTCTATTGTATTTCTTTCTATTGACAGTGTATGCCTGCAAGAAAATGAATCTCAGTGTAGTATTGAGTGATATATATACTTTGATAATAAATTTACTTTGAACTCTATCTAACCTATTTCTTTCCCCTGGATTTTAATCCTTGGAACCCAATTATCATTTTCACAATTCTATTTTGCACTTTCCTCCAAGGCAAATAGATTCCATCCAAGGAATGATACTGATTATTTTTTAAAGAACATTCACTTTAATGATTTTATAAATGTAGCAGTATCTGCAAAAAGAACAGTCCCCTATTTTCTGTAAGATTGACAACATCTACTAATCTTGGAATTTCTTTTAACCATGTACCTAGAGCTCGAGCTACGTGTAGGTGTATGTATATATGTATGGGTGTGTGTGTGTGTGTGTGTATATATATATATATATATATATATATAAAATAGTAAATTCTTAAAATCATTTGATACCTTTAATATTGAATAATATAATTTGCAAAGGTTGAGGATCATAGCAGGTAGTCAATGTTGGTTGCAAGGACAACACCAATGATGTGACATCAGTCTTGAAAGTGAACTTCATTGCCTTGAGTCTCAGGTCTCAAATTATGCATTCACTTTCAACAAAATAAATTTTCTTCCTGAAGTAAAGTCAGAATTATAGCTGAAAGAACGGTAGGGAACTTGCATGTTTCTTTTCTACTTTTCAGTTGTTGGAACATGAATTATATATTTCCGTTAGTAATGTTACGAGAATACACATAAAATTAAGATGTTTGCTGGCCTGGGCTAGCATCAGTGGCATCAGCAGTTGGTCTGCCACCTGCCCTCAGGGGAAGGAGAGATAAGGAACAATGGAGCAGCGTCTGGAGATGTGTAATGAAGGGATGTGGGAGGAAGAGCTGTCTGGAGCGGCTCCCCCCTTTGAACCCTGAACTGTTTGAAGTGATGGACAGGCGATACCCCAGCAGGGGGATAAAAAGGGACAGGTTCGCTAAGACAGACACACACGCCACCCGAGGTAACGAGACCCTGGAAGCGGTGCGCCTCTCACGAGTGGTGAGAAGAACCGGACAACGCACAGGGTGGAAAGGTACGATCAGCGGGAACCCGGTGTGTGTCCGCCCTTGCCTGGGTGCCGGGTTCACTGCAGAGGATCGACCGCATCTGGAGGAGGGGTCACAGTCGGTGACCTCAGGTGACATCACCAAGGACCCGCCCAAAAGCTGTTTGTGAGCCATCTCGCTGGTCTGTGAGCCATCCCGCTGGTCTGTGAGTGAAGCCGTTCTGAATGATGAGTTGTTCCTATTCTATCTCTCTCTTCCCCCACGTTGTCCACCGCCATGGCAACGATTACTGCGAACTGAACTACTAAACTGGACTGAACTTTAAGTCATTTTGAAATTGGTCATTTACCCCTAGACAACGATAGAGCTTGATTGATGCTGTTATCTTAATTCTGTGCACATGTGTGTTTATCATCACTGAACTGTTGCATTTGTTATCCTTTCGATTACTGTGTTGCTTGTTTCTTTAATAAAACTTTCTTAGTTCTAGTACTCCAGACTCCAACTGAGTGATCCATTTCTGCTGGTTTGGCAACCCAGTTACGGGGTACGTAACATAAGTGGGGGCTCGTCCGGGATTTTGAACGCTAAATTTGGGACGGAGTAATTGATTGGGTTAAAATTCCCGAAAGAAAGAAAAGACAAACAGCAGAAATGGAGGTTGAGGAATTTATAAAGGCGCCGACCTTGGAGGCATTAGAGGATGCCAGGAAATCGGAATTGATAGCTGTGGCAAAACGGGTGAATCTTGCTAAGGTGAAGTCGACAATGAGGAGAGAGGAGATACACAGAGCTATTGTAGAGCACTATGTATCTAAAGGTGTGTTTCCCCAAGGTGAGCTGGGGGAGGTGTCTATTGAAAAACCTGCTGGAGACGCGGTACAGGTACAGCTTGAAAAACTGAGACTCGAGCACGAGTTCCGGGTACGGCAGTTAGAAAGGCAGGAGAAAGAGAGAGAGTTAGAAAGGCAGGAGAAAGAGAGAGAGTTAGAAAGGCGGGAGAGAGAGAAAGAGGTAGAAAGGCAAGAGAGAGAAAGACAGTTGGAGAGAGAAGAGAGAGAGAGGGACAGACAGTTGGAGAGAGAAGAGAGAGAGAGGGACAGACAGTTGGAGAGAGAGGAGAAACAGAGGGAAAGGGAATTTGAGCTGGAGAAGTTAAAGATAAGGGCCGAGCAGGGGCTCGTGCCGAACCAAGGTGGAGGGTTCCGGGCGACCCAGGAGGTTAGGCTGGTTCCCCCATTTGACGATACCGATGTGGATCGGTACTTTCTCCACTTCGAAAAAGTAGCTATAAGTCAGGAATGGCCGAGGGATAAGTGGGTTGTCTTACTTCAGAGTGTACTGAAAGGGAAAGCCCAACAAGCTTACTCCGCTTTATCCGCGGAAGATGCCCAGAGGTATGAGGTGGTGAAAGAGGCCATCCTCAGGATTTATGAGTTGGTCCCGGAGGCATACCGGCAGAGGTTCCGGAATGCGAGGAAGCGGTGGGACCGCACGTATTTGGAGTTTGCTCGCGAGATGCAAACATATTGTGAGCGTTGGTGCGCCTCGAAAGGGGTAGAGGGGGATTATGACAGACTGCTGCAGCTGATTCTGATTGAGCAGTTTAAAGGTTGTGTCCCTGAGGGTATGAGACCCTACCTCGATGAGAAAGAGGCAGCCACGTTAGCCGCAACTGCTAAGTTAGCGGATGAGTATGCGTTGACGCATAAAATGAAGGTTTCCCCGAGTAAAGGCTACCAGAAGGGTAGTCAGGACGGCGGGGAGAGTCCGCCGGAAAAGTCAGAAAGTAAGCCGGGGACTAGTGAAAAGGATAAGGTAGACCGGGAGCAGCCTGGTAGGAAGTCTCCTGGGGTCGTCTGTTATAATTGTGGGAAAGTCGGACACTTTGCGTCCAGGTGCTTTGCCCCAAGGAAGGAGACGGGGAAAGGAAAAGCGGAAATTTTGAATGGCTGTATTGAGCTGTTAAGCGAACCGCTAGGGAAGGACAGGTCTGAAAAAGTCCAGGAAGGGCGCGAGAGGTTTATCTCGGCCGGACTGGTGTCAGTGAAGGAGAGGTTAAAACCAGTTCCAGTGCGGATCTGGAGAGACACGGGAGCGTGTCAGTCACTAATACTGAAGAGTGTATTAGAGTTTAGCTCAGAGACCCAGATTGGGGAGGTAGAGGTCAAAGGTGTTGGGGAAGGGACAGAGTCAGTCCCTTTGCACCAGATACATTTACAGAGCAACCTGGTCTCTGGACTAGTCACGATTGGGGTGAGGTCCGAATTACCGATGAAAGACGTGGAAGTCTTGCTCGGTAATGACATCGCCGGAGGGATCGTGTTCCCAGTCGTGAGATTGACGGGTCAGCCTGCCAGCATGGAGGCCCCGCCCGCGATGGTGAATTTGGCTGAAACATTTCTGCCAACCTTGTATGAGACAGGGTGTAGTGAGATAAGAGGTAGTGAGGGAGCTGGGACGGACGTAGCAGTAGCCAGGAAAGAATTTGTGCAGACGCAGGAGCGAGACGAGGGGCTGATGGTTTTTGCCGAGACCGCTCTCTCTGACACAGCCTTGACAAGCTATTGTGCGGATGAGGAAGTGCTAAGGAAGAAAGGGAAATCAAGTACAGCATCCGCAGATGAGGAGTGGGGGGTGGTGCAAAAGAGTTATGGGGATGAGGTTTTTAACATGGCCCACGAGGTACCCCCCGGTGGACATTTTGCGGTGCTGGAGGAAACAGTTGGTGGAATCATGAAAGAGATTTACCGGCTGCCCAGGGGGAAGAATGTTATTGATCATGACCGACGCGAACTGAGACGGTCACCGGCTTTTGATATGCTAACAAACCTAGTCGGTGTTAGCGTGGAAATCAATGATGCTAGGGGCCCCTTGATAAGAGGAAAAAACCATTTTGAAAAGATTAGGATGGGATCGGTCAGATGGGAGAAGGCTATTGTTTTGGCCAGGTCTACTGATAAGGTCTCTCCCTTAATCCCCGAAGGAGTAATTAAACGACTCGCACCCATGTGTTTGATTGTCCGGAGGAAATGCAAAGAACTGGGACGTTGGGTTATGTCTGTTACAATAGGGCAGCCAAGTGAACAACACCCATATTTTTTGAGTAATTCAGTGACTAAAGGGCTGATGAACACAGAGGTGTGTATTGGCAATTTAATACGGCTGTCTGAAGCCAGCGTGATAGTGAGCCTTGGAAAAAATGAATTCGGCCACACGAATGTCACTTACCTGGGAATTGTGGTGACACAGGGGCAGCTGGCAGTGATGCAAGCTACAGTGCAGGCTATCGCTGACCTCCCAACCCCGACAGACAAGAGGGCCCTCAGAAGGCTTTTGGAGATGGTGGGGTACTGCAGGAAGTTTTGCAATAACTCTGCGGTCAATACCCGTCCTCCTCCTACTAAGCCCTTGCGAGAGAAAATTGAGTCGGAATGGGACGACCCTTGTTATTGTGGTCCGGGACAAAACCAAATGAGAGGTTACATTGGTCGCAATTCATCAGTGTTTTTGGCCACTATGAAGTTTGCTGAGTTGGAGCCTGGTCTAAGGGATTATTAATAACACGTGTAAAAGGAACAGAAAATGTGATGACTGTCTGTCAAGGTGTTGACAGCTTCAAATTCTCTGTATTAGCTAAATAACTGTTAAAGATGTATATTGTGTATGTATCAGATAATGTAGTCATGTTTGTAATTTTTACCTCCCGGTAAAAATCCTTAAAGGGGGGAAGTGTTACGAGAATACACATAAAATTAAGATGTTTGCTGGCCTGGGCTAGCATCAGTGGCATCAGCAGTTGGTCTGCCACCTGCCCTCAGGGGAAGGAGAGATAAGGAACAATGGAGCAGCGTCTGGAGATGTGTAATGAAGGGATGTGGGAGGAAGAGCTGTCTGGAGCGGCTCCCCCCTTTGAACCCTGAACTGTTTGAAGTGATGGACAGGCGATACCCCAGCAGGGGGATAAAAAGGGACAGGTTCGCTAAGACAGACACACACGCCACCCGAGGTAACGAGACCCTGGAAGCGGTGCGCCTCTCACGAGTGGTGAGAAGAACCGGACAACGCACAGGGTGGAAAGGTACGATCAGCGGGAACCCGGTGTGTGTCCGCCCTTGCCTGGGTGCCGGGTTCACTGCAGAGGATCGACCGCATCTGGAGGAGGGGTCACAGTCGGTGACCTCAGGTGACATCACCAAGGACCCGCCCAAAAGCTGTTTGTGAGCCATCTCGCTGGTCTGTGAGCCATCCCGCTGGTCTGTGAGTGAAGCCGTTCTGAATGATGAGTTGTTCCTATTCTATCTCTCTCTTCCCCCACGTTGTCCACCGCCATGGCAACGATTACTGCGAACTGAACTACTAAACTGGACTGAACTTTAAGTCATTTTGAAATTGGTCATTTACCCCTAGACAACGATAGAGCTTGATTGATGCTGTTATCTTAATTCTGTGCACATGTGTGTTTATCATCACTGAACTGTTGCATTTGTTATCCTTTCGATTACTGTGTTGCTTGTTTCTTTAATAAAACTTTCTTAGTTCTAGTACTCCAGACTCCAACTGAGTGATCCATTTCTGCTGGTTTGGCAACCCAGTTACGGGGTACGTAACAGTAAAAAGGAATAGTTAATTATTTAATAATAAGATTATAGATTTTTGGAAGGAGCAGAAAAATAATGTTATCATACTTGAAGAGTGATCACCAGAACAAATATAATCGGTTGGCAGTTTCTTCAAGGTCAAAATCCTATGATCTTATACTGGTAATCATAATATTGCCATTATTTCCAAAATTATCCAAATAAAATTAAGATTTTTCAGTTTTAAATACATTTCTGTGGCATGAACTGCAACAAAGTGGCTGAATGCTATTTGTAAAGCAAATCTTTCCTTAAAAAAGTGGGTCTCAATTTTCATAGAGTCCTGCTGAAGGGTCTCAGCCTAAAACGTCAACTGTACTTTTTTTCCATAGGTGCCGCCTGGCCTGCTGAGTTCCTCTAGCATTTTGTGTGTGTTGCTTGGATTTCCAGCATTTGCAGATTTTTTCTTATTTGTTTCTCAATTTGTTTAATATTTTAAAGATCACATATTTCATCATGTTTTGATGCATCTTTTGCATCTTTGAGTTTGGCAGTGGAATGGATTTTTGGATTTTGGGGTCAATAAAATTACCTTGTACTGCATGTTAATCCCTGTGTGTTATTTATAATTCCTTAAAATTTGAAATTTCTACTATAGGCATCAATGCCAATCAAGCCATTGTTTTCATTTCCTCACGCTAATAAAAGCTGCGTATCTGTGGGTATTGTAAAAGACTGCATGATGTTGTGATTAGTTTTAGCAAATAGCTCAGTCTGGACCCAAAGAATGTGCTTTGACATTGGAACTGGTAATACATTGTAATACATTGTACTTGTGTGCATTAGGCTAATGGTCACATTGCCATTTACAACCAAATTTGTCAACAGAAAATTCTATTTCCATAAGGAAACTTTCCTATAGATGCTACCTGGCCTGCTGCGTTCACCAGCAACTTTGATGTGTGTTGTTTACACATCATTTGATGCTTTTGTTGGGATTTAACCTTTGGGATTAAAAATTTAAAAATTGGGATTTTAAAGCTCAGAGGGATAAATAACTTTTGTGTAAGTTTTCCTCTTTGAGTAAAACAATGCTGTGAATGTTATATTCAAGCTTTGAAAAATGTATTGATCCTCAAATACAAAGTTTAGTGAATTACAGTCGGCCCTCCTTATCCATGAGGGATTGGTTCTGGGACCCCTTGCAGATACCAAAAAACGCAGATGCTCAAGTCCCTTATTCAGCCTGTATCAATGTGGTGGACCTTGGGACCCAGCGAAACTCCGGACCTTATTTAACCTGTCTCAGTGTGGTGGACATTAGGACCCGGCGGCGGAGCTCTGAATCCGCAGTGTTTCTGTTCACAAAAATAACCATGATCACAATTGAAAATAAAGTGGAAATAAAGCGATCGGGAAGAGGTGAAGCGCCATCGGTCATTGGAAAAGCGTTAGGCTGCAGTCGGTCAACGATCGGAGCAATTTTAAAGGCTAAAGTGAGAACAGCCCTGTCCCGATGAAAGCTACAATTATTATTAAGCAACGCAGTGGTTTAATTATTGGGTTTTGGGGTTTTGGGTTTTTGATCCTTCACATCAACCCGGCACGGATGGAGAGCGTGCTCGGGAGTGATCAGTCACTGGATCGATCTCGGGAACTTCTGTTCCCGAGCCTGGTGCTGAAATATACATTCTTAAGTGTTTTATATGCATAGAAAGGTAAAATATATACTAAGAAAAACCTTTGACTAATTGACGCTAAATAATACCGGATGTACCTGTTCCGACTTACATAGTAAGAGAACTTAAGTTTTTTTTCCCAATCCCGATCCATGATAACCTACGCACATCCTCCCGTATACTTTAAATCATCTCTAGATTAGTTATAATACCCAATACAATGTAAATGCTATGTAAAGTAGTTGTTATCAACACAAACAACAGGAATTCTGCAGATGCTGGAAATTCAAGCAACACACATCAAAGTTGCTGGTAAATGCAGCAGGCCAGGCAGCATCTGTAGGAAGAGGTGCAGTCGACGTTTCAGGCCGAGACCCTTCGTCAGGACTAACTGAAGGAAGAGTGAGTAAGGGATTTGAAAGTTGGAGGGGGAGGGGGAGATCCAAAATGATAGGAGAAGACAGGAGGGGGAGGGATAGAGCCAAGAGCTGGACAGGTGATAGGCAAAAGGGGATACAAGAGGATCATGGGACAGGAGGTCCGGGAAGAAAGACAAGGGGGGGGGACCCAGAGGATGGGCAAGAGGTATATTCAGAGGGACAGAGGGAGAAAAAGGAGAGTGAGAGAAAGAATGTGTGCATAAAAATAAGTAACAGATGGGGTACGAGGGGGAGTTGGAGCCTTAGCGGAAGTTAGAGAAGTCGATGTTCATGCCATCAGGTTGGAGGCTACCCAGATGGAATATAAGGTGTTGTTCCTCCAATCTGAGTGTGGCTTCATCTTTACAGTAGAGGAGGCCGTGGATAGACATGTCAGAATGGGAATGGGATGTGGAATTAAAATGTGTGGCCACTGGGAGATCCTGCTTTCTCTGGCGGACAGAGCGTAGATGTTCAGCAAAGCGGTCTCCCAGTCTGCGTCGGGTCTCGCCAATATATAAAAGGCCACACCAGGAGTAGATGTTCAGCAAAGTTGTTATACTGCATTGTTTAGGGAATAATGAGAAGAAAAAAAAGTCTGTACATGCTCGAACAACAAGTGCTGGAAGAGCACTTCCGGGTTTTTTTTCGATTCACGGTTGGTTGAATTCGCGTATGCGGAACTCGCGGATAAGGAGGGCCGACTGCACTCAACGTAGTTTAATTTAAGTTTTGTCAGTAATTAACAAAATTTAAAAAGGAAAAAATTATGTACTAAGAAAATTGTAAATCCTATAAACTGGTCACTCTCTTTAAATTTTTAAAGCATCTTGAACCTCTCCAACAGCAATTTCATTTTTCAAAGTTAAAGACACTTTAGCACAGGCATTGTAACCCGACCAGCTTTGATAGACTGACACACGGTGTAATATAGAAGTCAAATGTTCTTGGTCTATGGTTAGAGACTGCTTTGAACAGGTACCTTAAAGAAGCAGTTTTATCCCTGTAGGACAAATATATGTGTTCATCATTCCAACTGTCTAAAGGCTGCTTTATTCCAGTTAATGTTCTTGCGATGGACGGATGGCTTGAATTGAACTGCACCATCATTGGAGTCTTGGATAAAATAAAATAAGCCTGCACCTGTCAACAGCTCAAATTTCAGAGTGATAACATGCCTTTGTAACCCTGTATTTTAGAAAATACTATGGATTTGGGAATTATAATGCCAAAATAAAAAAGAAAAGTTCATCAGTTTAATTTCTGACTTTCCCTCCATTAATACCATAAATATATGAATATCTTACTCTCTGAGTTTAGCAAAGTAGTTGACATCAAACTCTGCACATTGGATGGCTACATGTACACACACCCACACACATATGTGTGTTTGTATGCAGATGAAGCTTCCTAAACTAAGTTGCACTCCTGACTGATACAGTTGCAAGAATTTTTCATGCCTTTATTGAACATATCATTTAATCATTCACAGTCCAGGCTGGAAAGAATATGTGAACCCTTGTATGAACATCGACTTCTCTAACTTCCGCTAATGCCCCACCTCCCCCTCGTACCCCTTCCGTTATTTATTTATATACACACATTCTTTCTCTCACTCTCCTTTTTCTCCCTCTGTCCCTCTGACTATACCCCTTGCCCATCCTCTGGGTTCCCCCCCCCCGCTTGTCTTTCTCCCCGGACCTCCTGTCCCATGATCCTCTCATATCCCCTTTGCCAATCACCTGTCCAGCTCTTGGCTCCATCCCTCCCCCTCCTGTCTTCTCCTATCATTTTGGATCTCCCCCTCCCCCTCCCTCTTTCAAATCTCTTACTAACTCTTCCTTCAGTTAGTCCTGACGAAGGGTCTCAGCCTGAAATGTCGACTGTACCTCTTCCTAGAGATGCTGCCTGGCCTGCTGCGTTCACCAGCAACTTTGATGTGTGTTGCTTGAATTTCCAGCATTTGCAGAATTCCTGTTATTTCCTGCAGCTGCTGATCAGACTTGCACAATGACGAGGAGGGATTTTAGACCATTCTTCCATACAAAACTGTTTCATTTCATCAATATTTCTGGGATACCTTGCACGAACAGCCCTTTTCAGGTCATGCCACAGCATCTCAATTGCGTTAAGGTCTGTACTCTCATTTGGCTATTCTAAAGCACACATTTTCTTCTTTTTAAACCATTCTGTTGTTGATTTGCTCTTGTGTTTTAGATCATTGTCTTGTTGCATCATCCAATTTCTATTCAGCTTCAAGTGATGGACCGCTACACAGACATTTTCCTGTAAAATGTCTTGATACAATTTTGAATTCATTGTTCCCTCAGTGATTGCAAGCTGCCCAGGCCCTGAGGCAGCAAAGCAGCCCCAAACCATGATGCTCTTTCTACCATGCTTCACAGCTGGGATGAGATTTTGTGTTGGTGTGCAATGCCCTTTTCCTCCAAACATAGCAGCGTGCATTTTTTCACCAAAAAGTTCAACTTTTCTCTCATCTGTTCACAGAACATTGTTGTAGAAGTGCTGTGGAACATCCAGGTGGTCTTTTGCAAACTTGAGATGTGCAGCAGTGTTTCTTTTGGAGAGCTGTGGTTTCCTCCATAGGTGTCCTTCCATGAACACCATTCTTCAGTGTTTTTCTCATGTGCACATCTTTTGCTGTTACTCTTGGGTTCATTTTCACCTCCAGTATTGCACACTGTGCTCGTGGTATAATCTTTGTAGGACACCCACTCCTAGGGAGAATAGCAACAGTACCAAATATCCTCCATTTGTAGACAATTTCTCATACTGTGGACTGATGAACACTCAGGTCTTTAGAAGTGCTTTTGTTGCCTCTTATAGTTTCATGCATCTCTACAATTCTTCTTCTAAGGTCCTCTGAAAGTTGTTTTGATCAAGGCATGGTGTACATAAATTGATTTTTCTTGAAGAGCAGGCTTTGTCAGTCACCTGCTTTGTGTGTCTTTTTTGTAGGGCAGGGCAGGGCACCTCTACAACCCACAGCTCCAATCTCATCTCATTGATTGGGACACCTGACTCCAAATAGTTTTTGTAGAAGGCATTACCCCAGAGGTTCACATACTTTTTTGAAGCTGGACTGTGATTGTTTAAATGGTGTACTTCGTATTAATGAGAAGAAGTACAATGGTTTGTTTGTTATCAGTTTAGGCAGATTGAGTTTGCCTATTGCGACTTGGATGAAGATCAGACCACATTTTATGTGTGCAACACTCTGGTTCCGTCGGCAGCATAAGTCCAGGGAGGACACCCTCAGGCCCCGCCAAATGTGAGAGATTGAAGTGCAAGCCCCCCAAATCCCCCTGTTTGTGTGGATGCTGCGTGATTTGTTACCCTGTTACAAATCAGTAGCACGAATTAACAGATAGTACACCACATACAATTAAGAGATTTGGCTTTATAATTCTTAATTTGACTAAAGGGTTAGTAAAGAAAAAGCAAAAAAAGGAAAAGGGCCAATTTTAAATGAAACAGTCTGATGTGTACAAGTTGGACCTCACGGTTTCCCCTTCGTCAATCCTCCTTCGATCTCCCCGGGCTTCATCGCATCACAGCCCCACTCCGGGCCGACTCCTCCGACCTCTTCTCTCCGGCATCTTCTCTCTTCTCCCCTCTCAAAAGCTCCAAACCCAACCTTAGTGTCCCTCACCAGAGAAATCTCCCCTGAATCCATTCATACCAATTGGATAGCACACATTTCTCCTATCTCTTATCTTCAGCAGTAACCCAAACAAGCAGCATACACAGAGAACAGAAAAGTATAACAAAGAAAAAATATGAATCATGTGAACCAGGGCATTACATGAGTAATTAATGCAGAAGACCAGGTAATTGCAAAGGTTTTTCTTGCAATGATGTAAGAAATACTAATTAAGTATAAAGCTAGATTTTCCTACACTGGCTGCCCCATCACTCTTTGTTGCCATTCCCAGATGGTGATGTCAGGGTTGTAGTCGAGTCAGACTTGAGTTTGGCTTATGAAGAGAGAGAAGGTATTTTCAAGTCATCCTCTCCCTTTACTTGGTTTTACCCCATCTAAGAAACTTCACTAGTGAGACAATGATCCTGTCAAACTACTACATTAAGGAGGAGTTGTACTTCAAGTCTGAGAGGGAATGTTGGCTTCAGATCTTTCACCTTTTCTTGGCACTAATGCAAATCTGGATAAAGATAATTAACAAGTCAGATTGTGGTTAGTTCATCCCCTTTTTAGATTTTTGTCTATCATAACTTTGTATGGCCAGTATTACAATAAGGCTAGAATTTTCTCCATTTTATCCCTGGAAAATATATCTACAACAATCAAGGCTCAATGTTGTCAAAGCTGATAGGACTTAATTGTTTTTTGACCGTGATCTTGGACTCCACATCTACCAATATGTACCATTGCTGGTGCGTTGTGGCTGCAGTACATGCAGAAAACCAAGATTATTTTGGTTGAAGCTTTCTCCCTGGAGACATCTAGAGTTGAGATGAACTGGAGTGTGAATGTTGTGGAAACAACCTTATGCAAATATCCTTCCAATTAATAGGCAACTGAATTTGGATATAACTTATTGTTCTTCCATTGGTGTTAGGTCAGTAGCAGAATTCATTACCTAATCTCTTTATGAAACATCTATCGTCCTGAAGTTGTTCAGGTGCAAGAGAAAGGCCATCATCATCATCACAGCAATAAATACAGTCCTGTTAGTGTCAATTGCTCCCTGAGAATAAATGAAAAGTGCTAACTACTTAATTAATAATTTGTATGATTTTGTTTAAAGGATGAATATTGCATAGGGATTTGCTCTTCTCCAAAATTGCCATCAGTTGTTTTGCATCTGATGAGAAGATGGGATCTCATTCAAATGATTTCAGCTGTAACAATGCAACAATGTATCAATATTTGATAAACAGATGAATTGTCTGGTGATTATCAGGGTTGTCTGTGGTAACATATATCTGCTTTGACAATAAATTTACTTTGAATTTTCTTACATCAGTGCTTAGAGAAAATATTGGAGTAGAATTGTAGAGACAAGATTTACATGCATTTGGAAAAACACAGACTAATAGGGAATATCAGCATGGCTTTGCATTTGGGTGGCCCTGACTCTCAAATTTGATTGAGTTTTTTTGAGGAGGTGGGAACGATGATTGACTGAGATAATGCAGTGGATGTTGCCGACTTGGACTTTAGTATAGTATTTGACAAGGTTCCTTATGGTAGTCTGGTGCAGAATAAGTAGCAAGTGTCTACCACCATTTGCAACCTCTTGCAATCCTGCATGTTAACAGAGAGGTAAGGGTCTTGTTTTGCTGTAGTTTATTGTTGTTGTTGTACTTGTGTGTTCTCTGAACATGGTGGCCATGCTATGATGGCGTCAGAATGTGTGATAACACTTGCAGGCTGCCCCCAGCACATCCTTAGGTTGTGTTGGTTGTTAATGCAAATGACATATTTCACTCTGTTAGAGCAATTTTTTTGGGGTTAGCACATGTAGCAAATAACTGACTTCAGACACTCGCCTTCAAATTCAAATATGAATTGTGGGATTAAATCTAAAATGCAGCTCTGAACAATGGGTTCCTAAGATCCATGAACCAAATTAAAATTGAAAGGATAGAAAGTTGCTGATTTAAATTTGTTAGTTGTGTGTATTTGGGTATCTGTAATATAGGTGCAAACAGGGAGGTGTGATGGTGGGAAGATCCAGGCATTTGAAACTGTTACATACAGTTCAAAGGAAGCATTGTAAATATGGAATTGTCCTTTGATCCTTAGCATATAAAATTTTGTGTAGTATTGGGCTAAGCAGATCTCTTGCTCTAAAAGGGGGTCCCTCTCTCCCCCCCTCTCTCCTCCAGGAACTAAAGAGATGGTCTGTTGAGTAAGTTTGTAGGACACCGTGAAAATTGGTGGAGTTGTGGAAAACGAGGAATGGTGTTAAATGGTACAGCAGGGATGATTTGAAAAATTTGGGCAGATGGCGTTTCATCTGGACAAGTACATTTTGGGAGATCAAATATATGAGGAAAATACCATTCAAGGCAGGACTCTTTGAAGCATTCATGTACAGAGGGATCTAAAGTTCAAGTCCATTGCATCCTGAAGGTGGGAACACAAGTAGCTAAGGTAATAATGAAGGCATACGGCATGCTTGTCTTCACCGGTTTGGCACTATAAAAGTTGGGAAGTTACATATTAACAACTGAATAAAACTTTAGTTGCTGCATATATGGTGTTGTAATTAATAGGGATAACTCAAAGTGGTGGGTTTGGTGGGGGTAGTGGGGATCTTGGTGATTTGTGTGTGGATGTCAGTGATTGTACGTGGTGACCACAAGGTGAATAGATTTGTGTATATTAAGCGAAACAAGACCAATGGGGTTAGTACAGGAAATCTGTACTAAGTAAAAAGATCAACCATGATTCAATGGTAGGGCAGGCACAAGAGTTTCAGTGGCTTATTGCTGTTATGTCTTTAAGTGCTTATGAATGTCCTCCAGGCTACAAATGATCTGACTTATAGAACTCTGACTTTACAGAAATTCTCCAATATATTTTAATGCATTTTAAGATAATAATAGTAATATGCTTCATGATTTTCATTAATGACTGGATACAATATATATTCCATTAGTTTAATTATGGGTAGTGTTAAGGTGATTATTCAATGAAATGGCAGAATTCTCTCAAGTATATGTAGAGCAATACAATATGAGTAGCTATAGAAAACAGACATCTCTGAATGGGAAGAAATCAAATTATGAACAGTCCTCACGAAGTGAATCATAATGTAACCTGAATATTGGCTGTATTCTTTATACAATTACTATAAAGGATACAGACTCAGTTGACACTTTTAAATGCCAGCTCAAAATTTATTTACTTAACCTTGCTTTTAACATTTTTATCTTTTATTTTCATGTTTGCACTTTATCTCATCGTAAAGCAATTCCTACATCGTCTGGATGAAAAGTGTTCTATAAATAACATTATTATTATTATTATTGTTTTTATTACTTATAAAAAGCATGGAGTTGATTCATTTGGAACTTGAGCACCTAAAGAAAGATGGGACTATGTGCCCTGGTGCCCAAGGTCTTCCACAGTATCTGGATAAACTGCCACGTTTCCAGGGTGTCCAAATACAGATTTCCATCGTAAAGTTAATGAATATAAGGATGCACATTTCTTAACCACAAGCTTTTCCTTAACTAGGTTTTTCAGACACATGATTTTGATAAAGGAAAATTCCCATGAAAGATAACTTGGAAAATTCCATCTCACAAAACATTGTCATTATCTATAGCAGAGAAAAAAGCAGTTGTTTTGCACTTATCCATCTGAAAGCATTGTTTAGATTTACAGATTTGCATTGTTATGACATGTTTTGAACAATTCTTCCTTACTGCCTCTGAATATTACTCTGAAGGTTATTATTTATCCGGAAAAAGAAAATGTAAGTGCATATTCAGTGTGCTAGTTCAGAAGTGAACGACTTTATTTTATCTTTCTACAGTCAAGTCTACTGTGTGGAAAATGCCCATGGACAGTTGGTGCGAGACCTTGACTTCAATCCGAACAAGCAGTACTACTTAGCAAGCTGTGGTGATGATTGTAAAGTGAAATTTTGGGATATCAGAAATGTCCAGGAGCCAATCAAGGCTTTAGAAGAACACTCCCACTGGTAAACAAACAATTTTATTTTTTTTCAGACTGTGTTTCAGGCTCAATTAGTTCATTCATTTCTTGAGGCATTGAATTCACTGTGTTACTTGATCTGTCTTCTCAGAGCTGTGCTTGAGTAGATTAGAATGGGAGGAGCTGATTTTTTCTTCTTTAGCAGGACTTGACATTTTCTCACTGAAATTGCATGTCTACTATTATGGAGACTGGGTAACTCTCCCGATAATGTCCTCAATAATCTCCCCACATCATCATCAACTACCCCCTCCCCCAGTCACAGTTTTAACCATCCATTTATGTAGGTTAATAGACATGGACCAACTTTCTACCAAGCTACCTCTCCTAGGGGTGTGGGAGAAAACCCTCGCAGTCATGAAAAATGTGCAGCCACTACACTGAAGGATCGAATGAGGCAGCGGTTCCACTGGCCTCGCCACAGTGCTATGTGGACATGAGGGTGGGATTGTCTTGCTACTATCCTATCTTTGGATTTTTTTTCTCTGATAATATGTTAACATTAGTTTGATTGTTCCTGATCTGATTGGCTTATCAAATTATAAAACTGGTCACTTTTAGTTCACGTACTCTGGCAAATACAAGATAGTATTGTGTTCGTGCTGTGGCTGAAGAGTTACAATTTCCATTTAAAACCTGTTCTGCTATTGAGGGTCCAAAGTGAGCTTCTTCCTGTTGGACACCAGAACATCAACACTCCAGGTTTGCTCTTTAAGTACAAGCCAGTGATAACACAGCATCCCAGAGTTAACAAGGACAACTGACAACTGAGCTTGAGATAACAGTTACAATTTTTGTTGAGTAATTTCTGATGGAGGGTGTGTGTGTGTGTGTGTGCGCGTGTGTGTGTGCACGCGCGCGCGCGCTTGCACCTGGCTGCCGTGGTTGCCTCTGCATATTAGATAAGGATGCACTCAGACTAAACTGCAGTATCCTTTTTGCCATTTAACAGTCTGTCAGTTCTCAGAGTGAGAAAGCACATTGTAAACAACCTAACTTTCAGTTTCATTATTCAGAAAAATTACTTTTTTTTTTGCTCAGCATGACAAAAATTACTTTTTTAAACAAAGTGTATTTTATTGTGCATAATACTTAGAAATATACAAATCATATAATGCATTGTGACTGAAAACTTTGATGGGTGGGTTAGTAAGTTTGCAGATTTTTTTATTTAAGTGCAATCGTGAACAATAGCCAGATCAGAAATGCTGATCAACTCAACTAGTTCCCAAAGAGAACTCCCAAAGATGGGCCATTCAGATAGTTCACTGCTAAAGATTGGTTGCATTGTACAAATGTATAGTGTAGCAGATTTCCAAAGGATACAGCAGGATGCAAATCAATTGTAATATGGGTGGAGAAGTGGCAGTAGGAGATTAATCTGGCTAAGTTTGAGCTGCTGCTCTTTGGGATGTCCCTATCCTGGGGTCCAGTACCAGCCTGATTTTCCCAGTTCACCTGCATGTTGAAATCCCCCATAACTGCGAAATTTCCTTTGCCACATGCCATTGTTAACTCCCTATTCAACTTGCACCCAATATCCATGCTACTGTTTGGGGGCCTGTAGATAACACCTATTAGGGTCTTTTTGCCCTTACTGTTCCTCAGTTCTATCCACACTGACTCTACTTCTCCTGATTCTATGTCCCCCCCTTGCAAGGGACTGAATCTCATTCCTCACCAACAGGGCCACCCCACCCCCTCTGCCTACCTTTCTGTCCCTTCGATAGCACGTATACCCTTGTACATTCAATTCCCAGGTCTGATCCCCCTGCAGCCATGTCTTCGTTATCCCAACAACATCATAGTTACCCATTCGCACCTGAGCTTCAAGCTCATTTGTAGGTCAAGTATTTTATGCAGAGTGCTCGGGCCTGGAATGTGCTGTCAGGGACGTTAGTAGTGGCAAGTACTATAGAGGCATTTAAGACGTTCTTTGATAGGCATGTGAATATGCAGAGAATGGAGAGATACAGACTCTTGTAATCAGAAGAGACTGTTTAGACTTTTAGTTTAATTAATTTGGCATATCCTCGTCTGAAGGCCTTGTTCTTGTGCTGTACTGCTCTGTGTTCAAAGGCCCAGATACCGGCACCAGAAAGTTAACTTTTACAGAATGAAATTCAGAGGGAAGTAACCGGTTTTATTTTCCTGAGATTGACTCTCTGCTTCTATCCCATCAGAATTGCTTATTTGTTTTCTAACTTGGATGTTTGATGTGAAACTTGAAAAAAATATCTTAAATGTTTTTGGAAGGCTAAAAAATCTGGCACATGTATTTTCACACTTTGAATTTGACTGAATATACCCGTTGCTCTAAAGGTCCAGTGATCCAATATTCATTACCACACAATGTTCAAAGCAGCCAGTGTTTTTGGATGGGTAATTTGCAGATCTCCATGTACATTTTTGTACAAAATGTACTACAATCTTTGCCTCCATGATTTTTCAAAATAAGAGTAAGTGTAGAGACTAGATGAGGAAATTACGTGGGGGAAAATCAAAGTGGGGGTGGAGGGTGGAAGAAAGTGATGGGGTAAGAGATCACGATGCAGTATGAGGATTACAGTAGGGTTAGGAAATGCAAGAAGGCCAGAATGACCAAGCAAAAACTGGGAATTGAATGGAGGGAGATGAAAAGATTGATGTCACAGTGAAACTGATTTTCTCTGTGTATGTGTATAGGACGGCACAGTAGCTAGCACAATGCTTTACGGTACAGGCAACCTGTTCTCCTCCTGACAGTGCGGGTTTCTTCCGGTTGCTCCAGTTTTCTCCCACAGTTCAAAGACGTACCGGTCGGTAGGTTAATTGGTCATTTTAAGTTGTCCTGTGATTAGGCTACCATTTAATTGGAGGATTGCTGGGTGGCGTGGCCGGAAGGGCTTATTCCACACTGTATCTCAATCATTCAATCAATAAATGAATAAATGATTGCTTGGGGAAGCTCTTAGTGATCTGTGGAAATGCTCTGTACATTCCCCAGTGATGTCAGCTTTCTCATGAAAATTGGATCATTCAATGCAAAGATTTTATATACTGCGATTCAAAGCATAATAATTGATTTTCCTTTGGGTATGTGTTAAACTACATGAGCAGTTAATAAATTTAAAGATTTCAAATTATATGAAACAATGCAATTAGTTAACTCAGAGAACGCTACTGTAACTTAAAGAAAACTTGGTGGTAGAAATGTCTTCATTTTTGTGTGATAAATGAGTATTACAGTAGTAGCTGACTTTTGTACTCTGCTTTCAAGCTTGAATTGCATCACTATTGTGCTCTCCTTTCCTTACCAAATCTTGTTTTCTTTATTGGTTTGTGTTTATTTAACACTTACTTTGTTATTAACTACAGAGTTCTTCTGCTGGAGATTGGTACATGTATCAGTCTTTTTCCTTTTATTTTCTCCAATGAGCTTTAATTTTCAATAATACAATTTGTACTAGACAATTTTTTTAAAATACTGCCTGCAGGTAATACAATCCAGCACAAGTAGTGAAGGTGCCAAACAGTATTTCCTTCCCCTGTTCCTTCATATTCCTCACTAACCAAATTTATGATTTCAGCACTCATTTTTAAATGCTTTACAGCAGAGCCGTAGATTATTGCCATTTTAACTCATTTAATCTCTCCTGCTGGCCTCATAATTTCTGAACCTACCTGGAATTTAACATGGAGAGTGGCTTTGCAGATTTTCTAAAGGGTTCCACTGCCTGATTAGTCTGTGGCGTGCTGATCTGATGGACAGGAAGACTAAAGGTGAATTTGGAGCAAGTCATAATGTTAATGGTTAGGTAAACCTGTGCAAAGCTAATTTCTTAGCCGTAATATCCAACCTTTGGCAAAATAATTAATCAGTCAACAGTACAGGCAAGTATATAGCTACACTGTGATCTCTTTTTATGTATTAAAAGTATTCAGTAAAGTTGTTCTCTATGATTCCTACAAAAATATTTCTCTCCTTCTGTATGCAGGGTCTGGAGTGTCCGATACAATCATTCACATGATCAGTTAGTGTTGACTGCCAGCAGTGACAGCAGAGTCATTCTTTCCAACATGGTGTCTATTTCGTCAGAGCCCTTCGGCCACTTAATGGATGATGATGATTTAAGTGACCAAGAGGAGAACCAGCATGAAGAGAAGTATGTCACTATTCACATAATTATATCCTTTGAAAGACTGTCTTTTAAAGTGTATGAGAAGTTCTATAGTAATATCAACAACTACTGCATGTGAATAGTTTTGTAATATTTTGGTAATTTTCTGGCTATGGTTTAGAGAAGGAACTCCTGAAGAAACCTTCCCCATTTTCACAAAGAGTGGTTCATGCTTTGGGAGAAGCAAGAATGATTACTGCCTTGCCCACACCACAAGATCCAAGAGAAAATTCCACGGATTATCACTGATCTTAATTCTACTCATACTTTCAATATGAGTTTGTGGGAATAGAAAATGTGGTTTCAAAAATAAAACTGTAAATTTTAGATGAATTTAAAATGTTCAAATCAATTTAAATTTTATATAAGACTGTACATGTGGAGCCTAGCCAAAAATCAAGTGGAAAAGTTAAGCTAGTAAACTTGTAGCCCTTCCTCTGTTGCTATTATCGCGAGACCTTGGGCCAGGGCAGGGCAACTTATCATCAGTAAGTTGATAAAACCTACAATTAATTTCATTTGTAAATTACCTTCAATTAACCATTGTCGTTTGTAACAGGTCGGTCACAAATACCCAAGACAAATTGAACTTGTGCTTTATTGCAGCAATTAAATCATACTGATCAGCTTTCAAGAGATAAGATAGCACAGCCAAGAAGTGTTGAGTTCATAGAACAATGTCCTTCCATTTTAGGACTGGCATTGGACTTCAGATTGGTTCTTTCTGTTTCTGGAACCAGTTCCTCATGGTTGTGAAGATTACTGCTAAAGACTAATGTTTTGTATAAAAGTTTGCTAGCACTGGACAAAAGTCAGGTTCTGTCATCTCTTTTCATTCTGTGTTATCCATAATGTTAACAGCCAGATAAGATGTTTCTGCATCTTGGATTAATTTATGTTAGCCATTTCTCTATTTCCTGTTCACTGTGCCTTTGCACATGGAGCACAAAAAATAGAGAGCAGAACTGCGCAGGAACAGGCCTTTTGACCTTCGATGTGTGGGCCAAACCTGACGCTGAATTAAACTAATTTCTTGTGCCTGTACATGAATCATATCCTTCCATTTGCTGCATATTCATGTGTCTATCAGTCTTGTAAATGCCACTGACAAATCTGTTTTCACCACTACTTTTGACAGCTGATTCCAGGCACCTACTATTCTCTGCATTTTTATAAAACAAAATCTCTCCCCTCCCCCACCTTGAATGGATGTCCTCTAATACTCAACATCTCTATAGTGGAAAGAAGTTTCTGACAGTCTACTATACCTTCCATAATTTTATAATCTTCAAAAGGTCCTCCCCTAGCTCCAAATTTGCACATGCTCTCCTTCCAGCTCATACCTTATAACCAAGTAGCATTCTGGTGAACCTCCTCTACACCATTTCCAAAGCCTCCACATCAAGTGTGGTCTAACCAAAATTTTATCTTGCTGCAATATGACTTCAGATATGATGTCAGATAGTAGAGAGCACCCCTGTGGCCATCCACCTCAGTAATCATTATCTCGTTTTGGATGCTGTTGTTGGGGGGGGTGCGGTGACCTGAGAGGATGGCCACGGTGATTGGGTTTCTGGCACTGAGCCTGGTTTCCTGGTGCAGAAGGGAGAGAAGAAGATGAGGAATGTGGTAGTCATAGGGGATTCCATAGTGAGGGGAACAGACAACAGGTTCTGTCAGCCTGATAGAGGTACCCGCATGGTTTGTTGCCGAGGTATAAGATGTCTTGGATCGGGTGCAGAGTATTCTGAAGAGAGAGAGTGAACAGCCAGAAGTCTTGTTACACATTGGTACTAATGACATAGGTAGAAAAGGGAGGAGGTCTGGAAGAGAGAATTCGGGGAGTTAGGTAGTAAACTGAAAAGCAGGACTTCCAGGGTAGTAATCTTGGGATTGCTGCCTGTGCCATCTGCTAACGAACGCAAGAATAGCATGATCAGACATATCAATGCATGGCTGAGAGAATGGTGTAAGGGGCAGGGCTTCAGGTTCCTGGATCATTGGGGCCTCTTCTGGGGGAGGTACGGCCTGTACAAAAAGGATGGGTTACACCTGAGCCCAAAGGAGTCCAATATCCTAGCAGGCAGGTTTCATAGAGCTGTTAGGGAGGGTTTAAACGAATTTGGCAGGGGGATGGGAACCAGAGTGATAGGACTGAGGAAGGGGAAAACAGAAATAAATTGAAGATAGCGTGCAACAGAGATGATAGGAAGGATAGGCAGGAGATGAGGCATAATCACAGCCAGTGGGATGATTTACAACAGAAAGCAACTGGACTGAAAGTGTTATATTTGAATGCACACAGCATAAAAAATAAAATGGATGATCTTGAAATTCAGCTGCAGATTGGCAGGTATGACGTTGTGGCCATCTCTGAAACTTGGCTAAAGGATGGCTCACATTGGGAGCTGAATGTCCAAGAGTATATGGTGTATCGGAAATATAGGTTAGTAGGCAGAGGGGGTGGTGTGGCCCCGATTATAGGAAATAATACTAAATCATTAGAAAGGGATGATCGGTAGGTGTAGAGTCTCTATGGGTTGAGTTCAGAAATGGCAAGGGTAAAAGGACCCTATTGGCAGTTGTATACAGGCTCCAAACAGTAGCCAGGATGAGGATTACAAATTATAGTAGGAGACAGAAAAGGCATATCACAAGGGCAACATCATGATAATCATTGGGGATTTTAACATGAAAGTGGATTGGGAAAACCAGGCCAGTACTGGACCTCAAGAGAGAGAATTTGTAGTATATCTAAGGGATGGCTTTTTAGAACAGCTTGTTGTTGAGCCCACTAGGGGATCGGCTGTGCTGGATTGAGTGTTGTGCAATGATCCGGAGGTGATAAGAGAGCTTAAGGTTAAGAAACCCTGAGGGAACAGTGATCACAATATGATCGAGTTCTCTTTGAAATTTGAGAAGGAGAAACTAAATTCCAATGTGTAGGTATATCGATGGAATAAAGGAAATTACAATGGCATGAGAAGGGAACTGCCAAAGTTGACCGGAAAGGGACACCAGCAGGAAGGACAGAAGATCAGCAATGGCTGTAGTTTCTACGAAAAATGAGGGAAGTGCAAGACAGATATATTCCAAATAAGGAATTTTCGAATGGAAGGGGGACACTACCGTGGCTGACAAGTGAAGTCAAAGCCAAAGTAAAAACAAAAGAGACGGCAAACAAGCAAGCCAAAGCTTGTGGGGAGATAGAGGATTGAGAAGCTTTTAAAAACTTGCAGAAGGAAGCTAAGAAGGTCATTAGGAAGGAAAAGATGAATTATGGAAGGAAGCTGGTGACTAATATCAAAGAAGAAACTAAAAGCTTTTAGAGTATATAAAGGGTAAAAGAGAGTTGAGGGTAGATATAGGACCAATAGAAAATGATGCTGGAGATATTGTAATGAGAGACGCAGAGATGGCAAAGGAACTGAATGAGTATTTTGCATCATTCTTCACAGTGGAAGACATCTGCAGTATACCAGACGTTCAAGAATGTTGGGAGAGTAAAGTAGAACCATAGAAACAAAGTAGGTGCAGTGAAAATTATGACTGAGAAGATGCTCAAGGAAGCTTAATGGACTGAGGGTAGATAAATCTTCTGGACCTGATGGAATGCACCCTCAAGTTCTGAAGGAAGTAGCTGGAGAGATTGTGGAGGCATTAACAGTGACCTTTCAAGAATCGATAGATTCTGACATTGTACCAGATGACTAGAAAATAGCAAATGTTATTCCGCTATTTAAGAAGGGTGGGAGGCAGCAGAAAGGAAACTATAGACCTGTCAGCCTGACATCAGTGGTTGGGAAGTTGTTGGAATCGATTGTTAGGGATGAGATTATGGAATACCTGGAGGCACATGACAAGATAGGCCAAAGCCAGCATAGCTTCCTGAAAGGAAAATCCTGCCTGACTAACTTACTGCGATTGTTTGAGGAAATTACAAGCAGGGTAGACAAAGAAGATGCAGTAGATGTGGTGTACTTGGATTTTGAGAAGGCCTTTGACAAGGTGTCACATATGAGGCTGCTTAGTAAGCTAAGAGCCCATGGAATTACAGGGAAGTTACTTGCATGGATGGAGCATTGGCTGATCAGCAGAAAACAGAGAGCGGGAATAAAGGGATTCTCTTCTGGCTGGCTGCCGGTTACCAGTGGAGTTCCACAGGGGTCGGTGTTGGGATCGCTGCTTTTTACAATGTATGTCAATGATGTGGACTATGGGATTAATGGATTTGTGGCTGAATTTGCAGATGATACGAAGATAGGTGGAGGAGAGAGACTTATAGTTTAGGGGAATTGGCAGAGAAGTGGCAAATGAAATACAATGTTGGAAAGTGTATGGTCATGCACTTGGTGGAAGAAATAAATGGGCAGACTATAATTTAGATGGGGAGAGAATTCAAAATGCAGAGATGCAAAGGGATTTGGGAGTCCTTGTGCAGGATTCCCTAAAGGTTAACCTCCAGGTTGAGCTGGTGGTGGAAGATGAATGCAATGTTGGGATTCATTTCTAGAGGTATAGAACATAAGAGCAGGGGTGTGATGTTGAGGCTCTATAAGGCACTCGTGAAACCACACTTGGAGTATTGTGTGCGGTTTCGGGCTCCTTATTTTAGAAGGGATATGCTGGCATTGGAGAAGGTTCAGAAAAGGTTCATGAGAATGATTCCAAGAATAAAGTGTTACTGTTTGAGGAACGTCTCATTTAAACTGTGTAGTTTCTTTTTAAATCTTTTTATTGAATAAGTATACAAAAAGGTAAGCCATAAAGGCACTAATACACTGTTAGAATATAATAAAATTACAGGAGATATTAATACAAAAAAAAGATACAAACAATGTAATTTAAACATAACATACTAAGGTAACATAATAGTATACTAATTTATATATATATATATATCAATAGAGAAAAGGAAAAAAAAACCCCAAAAAAACCACCGTGCAACTAACTAAAAGCAAAGCAAAGCAATGGGCTAACTTGGAACCAAGCAGAGTTAAAAAAACTTAAAATCACGTCCTTAATCCCGACCTCCATTAAAAACAGTAAAAAAAAACAAGAAGGGTATATGAATATGGAGCAAAAAAAGAGGAGAAAAAAAATTACATTAAATGAAAATATTGAATAAAAGATCTCCAGGTCTGTTCAAATTTAAGTGAGGAATCATAAAGATTGCTTCTAATTTTCTCCAAATTCAAGCATAATATCGTCTGAGAAAACCAAAAAAAGGTAGTTGGAGCATTAAGCTCTTTCCAATGTTGTAAGATACATCTTTTCGCCATTAAAGTAAGAAATGCGATCATTCTACGGGCTGAAGGGGAAAGATTACTGGAAATTTTAGGTAGTCCAAAGATAGCAGTAATAGGGTGAGGAGAGATATCTATATTCAATACCTTGGAGATAATATTAAAAATGTCTCTCCAAAAAGTTTCCAGAGTAGGACAAGACCAAAACATATGAGTTAAAGAGGCTATCTGCCCCGGACATCTATCACAAAAAGGATTAATATGAGAATAAAAGCGAGCTAATTTATCTTTGGACATATGTGCTCTATGAACAACTTTAAATTGAATTAGGGAATGTTTAGCACAAATAGAGGAAGTATTGACTAATTGTAAAATCTGCCCCCAGTCATCCACGGAAATGATAGACCCCAATTCCTGTTCCCAATCTACTCTAATCTTATCAAATGGAGCTTTCCTAAGTTTCATAATAATATAATAAATCATAGCCGATGCACCTTTCTGACATGGATTAAGGTTAATTATAGTATCTAAAATGTACGTAGGAGGAAGGATTGGAAAAGAAGGAAGTATAGTACTTAGGAAATTTCTAACTTGTAGATATCTAAAAAAATGTATTCTTGATAAATTATATTTATTAGATAATTGTTCAAAAGACATAAGGGAACCTAAACTGTGTAGTTTCATCGACCTGCACTCAGCCCATAGTCCTCAATACCATCCTTGTACCTGCCCAAACAAATGTTGAAATTGAAATCGCATCCTCCACTTGTGCTGGAAGCTCGTTCCATACTCTCACCACCCTCTGAGTGAAGTTTCCCCATGTTCCCCTTAAACTTCTCACCTTTCATCTTTAACCCATGACCACTAGTTCTAGTCCCATACAACCTCAGTGGAAGAGCCTTCTTGTATTTACCCTGTTTATACCCTTCATAATTTTGATTCCCTCTATCAAATCTCTCCTCAATCTTCTATGTTCTAGGGAATAATGTTCTATCCTATTCAATCGTTCCTGATAACTCAGGTCCTCCAGTCCCAGCAACTTACTTGTAAAATTTCTTTGTACTGTTTCAACCTTATTTACATCATTTCTGCAGGGAGATGACCAAAACTGCAGACAATACTCCAAATTAGGCCTCACTAATGTCTATTACAACTTCAACACAACATGCCAACACTTGTACTTTAATGTGCCAGAAGCTTTCTTTATGACCCTATCTACCTATTATGTCGCTTCCATGAAATTATGGACCTGTATTCCCAGATCCCTTTGCTCCATGGATTCCTCAGTGCCCGACCGCTCACTGTGTAGGACCTACTGTGATTGATCCTCGCAAAGTGCAACACCTCACACTTGCCTGTATTAAATTCCATCTGCTATTTTTCAGCCCATTTTCCCAGATGATCCAAATCTCATTGCAAGCTTTGACGATCTTCCTCAGTCTACGGTGCCCCCGGTCTTGGTGTCATTTGCAAGCTTGCTGATTGGGTTTACTACATTATTATCCAGATTATTGATATAGATGACAAACAACAACAGACTAACCACTGATCTCTGTAGCACACAACTAGTCATAGGCCCCCAGTCAGAGAGGCAACCACTTACTGCTGCTACTTTCTGGCTTTCCCCACAAAGTCAGTATCAATGCTATGAGCACAGGAGGTGTATCCGTTTGGGTTACCCGGAGAAATTGGTGGTAGCAGAACATTGCATTCACAAAGGCCATAGGATTGACTTCGATGCACAAAACTACTGTGCCGCGCCAATGGGTTTTTGGACCACCTGGTGAAAGAAGCCATTGAAATAGAACTAGAGGAAAAGAATTTTAACAAAGAGGAAGGTCTCACTCTAAGTAAGAACTGCAATTTGATTGTAAGCAAGGACAGCAGAAACCTGATTGGATGTGGATTAACCAATCAGGAGGGACGAACGACAGGGGTATATATACCACTGGACTAGACGTGTCTAGGCATCATCCCTGATGAAGATGGCTGAGTTTGTCATCGAAATATCGGCTAAATTCGATACCTGTACTAGGCTGGAAGCCCGAGGAGAGTTTATTCATCATATATGCTGGGAAAGCACTAGAACCTTTTGCAATGCAGAGTAGGTGTAACAGCTACTCAAAAGGTGCTTTGTGAGTAACATCAAACTGCAAGATCATAACGAGACAGATTGTGAGGTCAAGCCACAACTGTACTTTCAAAATGCATGGAATTAAAAACTAGACTTTGTGTTTCAGGGTTTTCCAATTAATTTTAAATACGCACAACCTATCTAGATTAGCTACTGATTAAAAACACTCAGTGACCATTTTATTAGGTACCTCCTGTACCCAATAAAGTAGCCATTGAGTGTATGTTTGTGATCTTGTGTTGCTGTAGCCCATCCACTTCAAGATTCAATGTGTTGTGCAGTCACAGATGCTCATCTTTACATTCCTGTTGTAACGCATGGATATTTGAGTTACTGTCACCTTCCTGTCTGTTTAACCAGTCTGGCCATTCTCCTCTGATCTCTTTCATTAGCAAGGCATTTATGTCCAGAGAACTGCTGTTTACTGGATGTTTTTTGTTTGTCACACCATCCTCTGTAAACTCTAGAGATGGTTGAGCATGAAAATCCCTGGAGATTAGCAGTTTCTGAGATACTTAAACCACTCTACCTGGCATTAACCAGTTTTCTACAGTCAAAGTCACTTAGAGCAAATTTCTTCCCCAATCTGATGTTTAATATGAATAACAATTGAAGCTCTTGACCATGTCTGCATGTTTTTATGCATAGAGTTGCTGTCACATGATTCATTGATTAGATATTTGCAATAATGAGCAGGTGCACAGGTGTACCAAATAAAGTGGCCACTGAGTGTACATGCTTGAAATGTTATTAACAGATGAAAACATTGATCTTTTGCATTAGTGTAAATGCTTTTAGTGTCATTGTTCAGATTTACTGATCCTTGAGGATGGCTTTTCACATTACTGTTAATGACATTTTTATGGCTAATAGTTCCAACTTAAATTTAATTAAGCTGTTTATCACTTAACATGTTGGCTATATAGGTGGTAACCTGCACAAAAACAAAAATTTTAGAAAGAAATACAGGAATGTCATATGGAAGGTTACTCTGTCATAAAAATGATCATATTCATTTTTACTCTGAAGGTTACTTGTCACATAATGATGTTCCTTGAGCACTGTCCAAAGTTTAAAACTCAAAGCTCGTTGTCTACCTTGACTTTTCATTCAAAAATGGTTCCAGTAATCCTACAGGAAAAACTCAAATCTGTCATAATGAAGATCTGTTTGAAAATAAATTAAAGCATTAGGAAGAAAACTACAAAGAACAATTAAACACAAAAAATCTATTTAAATAGCTTCCATCATGGTACTGAAATATCCCAAAACCAATGAAGTACATTTCATGTATACTCACTATGAGAAAATAGTGTGGTCTTAACAATGAAATGAATAACTACATAATCTTCTTTATTGATTGCATTCAGTTGGTAAATGAATGTCAGCACACTGCAACAACCTTGCTGCTCTTCAAATAATGCCACAAGATTCTTTCTGTACACTTGAGTAGGTTGATGAGCCTTGGTTTAATAACACGTGAAAGTTGTTGCAGCACTCAATCTGTTCAAATATGCCAGGTTAGGTTTTGTGTTCAATTCGGAGAGCAGGATTTGAACCCTTATTCTTTGCGTGAGCATTTTCTTCACTTTAAGTATTCATTTAATTTTTTTGGGGGGGGATATATCTTGCGAGTTTATTTTCCTTCCAACTTAATGAAAAACAACTAACTAGTTCCTTTTATTTATTGATTATCTCACTGCTAAATAAAAGATGGTGGGGGGCGTTGGTGGTTGTGGTTGTGAGAGATGCTGAGAATATTGGGTATTCCTACCTTCATCTTCATCAGGTAATAGTGCCCTATTAAGAGCAGCAAGAGCTTCAGACTCCTCAATACCCAGAGCCTGGACTGACACCAACCTACTGCCCTCTACTGTGCCTATTGTCTTGTTTATTATTTATCGTAATGCCTGCACTGTTTTGTGCACTTTATGCTATCCTGGGTAGGTCTGTAGTCTAGTGTAGTTTTTGTGTTGTTTTACGTAGTTCAGTGTAGTTTTTGTATTGTTTCATATAGCACCATGGTCCTGAAAAATGTCTCATTTTTACTGTGTACTGTACCAGCAGTAATGGTCGAAATGACAATAAAAAGTGACTTGACTTGAAAACAAAATTGCACATTGAATTTGTCTGCAATAAAAGTGCCAATGGTTATTTTGCTGTGGAGAAAGAAATTTAGGAATATGTTTTACAGGACATTAATAAGAAACAAGGGGAAGATTAGAGATGAGACAAAAGTAAAGGACATTGTATGTGGACATTGAACTCGAGAAGCTTGGATTCTCTTCCATTATATGAGGACCCATAGCATACTGTATCGTGCATGATTATTATATATAAAGGAATTTCTGCTGTTGGGGATAGAGTAATTTATTGGTGTGTGAGAAATGAAATAATTGCATACTTTGAACTGAAAGTGTAATGTAAACTATATAACTCACAAACTTGCTCCTTAAGATGGGTATTGGAGGAGCATATACTGATAATAATGATTGCAAAATTAGATGAAATTTCAGGAATTTACAGTGGGAAAGTTTTGTCCAAGTGTGACCATGCATTGCAACAAAGTAAGTTATGGACAGGAAGTACACACTTATGTTAACTTTGGAAATACAAAGGGAAGGGAGCGCAGTAATTGCAGATGCATTTATTCCAGAGTAATTGCCCCTAATGGAAGTGGTTATGACAGATAATATCCATTAACATCCATTCATTGAATCAAAAATACAAAGAGGCTTAATAATTTGTCCTGAGTCACCTGTAGGAAAATTAATAACATTGACTGTGTGAGTACACTGTGCAAGAAACTTGGTGGCTTTAATCACGCACCAACACGATTATGCAATAAGTACTACAAAATAATGTAATTGAAGGTAGTATTCCATTAGGTTGTATTTTTAAGCTATGTAGGCACCTACCAGGAGATATCTACCAGGTGCTAAAAGTATTTAGTGATTAATTTATTGATTTTTCTTCGTAGGAAAGAGCCACTACAGGATAGCATAATAGCTACGTATGAAGAACACGAGGATAGCGTCTATGCAGTGGAATGGTCCTCCGCTGATCCATGGTTGTTTGCATCTTTAAGCTATGATGGAAGACTTGTGATAAACCGGGTACCAAGAGCATTAAAGTATCGTATTTTGTTGTAACTTCGCAGTAAAGTAGTTTCAGTTTTTGTTCTTAAACGATATAATTATAATTTTTGTTATATAAACTCTGAAAATAACAACATTGAACTGTAATATATCTGCTGCATTGCTGAGAAGAATAAATAATGGCAAACATAAATTTGATGTATTTGGCATTGGTATTAGTTTATTATCACATGTAACAATACAGTATAAAAGCTTGCCTTGCACACTGTTCATACAGATTAAATCATTAAACAGTGCAGAATGAAGTGTAAAATTTCTGAAAAAGTGCATTGCAGATAAATGATAAAGTGCAAGATCACAACAGATAGATTTACACTAATTTGTTAAGAAACTGAATAACATTCTAATGGTATATACTTCAGTGTCTTTCATAGACCACACTGAAATAGGTTTAGCTTGTATATTTAATCTCCAGATGGGGGTTTTACAACTTATTCCCCATTCAGAAGAGGAGTATATTAGCCAGAATATCAGCCCAAACTTAACAATATAACATTCAACACTGACTGGCTCCTTTCCACATTCTCAGTAGCTTACGAAGCATTGTAGCACAAAGTGATTAATCATCTCCAGTGTAGTAATCACTGGATTACTGCCTGTGCCACGTGCCAGTGAGGGTAAGAATAGGGTGATTTGTCAGGTGAATTCAAGCAGGGGGGCAGGGTTTCAGAATTCTGGATCATTGTAATCTCTTCAGGCGAAGGTAGGACCAGTACGAAAAGAACAGGTTAGACCTGACCTCGAGGGGTACAATCCATAGAGGAATGAGGGGAGATTTGATAGAGGTATATAAAATTATGATGGGTATAGACAGAGTGAATGCAAGTAGGCTTTTTCCACTGAGGCAAGGGGAGAAAAAAAACAGAGGACATGGGTTAAGGGTGAGGGGGGAAAAGTTTAAAGGGAACATTAGGGGGGGCTTCTTCACGCAGAGAGTGGTGGGAGTATGGAATGAGCTGCCAGACGAGGAGGTAAATGCGGGTTCTTTTTTAACATTTAAGAATAAATTGGACAGATACATGGATGGGAGGTGTATGGAGGGATATGGTCCGTGTGCAGGTCAGTGGGACTAGGCAGAAAATGGTTCAGCACAGCCAAGACGGGCCAAAAGGCCTGTCGCTGTGCTGTAGTTTTTCTATGATTTCTAACTATCCTTGAGGTAGGTTTGCTAGAACTGTTGGGGAGTGCTTAAACTTGCTGGAGTCTGCAGACCCAGGTCAGTTTGAATTGACAGCAACATTTCCTCCATGATATTCATCAGCACTAGTGCACCACAAGGCTGTGTGCGTAGTCCCCTGCTCAACTCACTTTACACTTACGACTGTGTGTCTAAGCACAACTTCAATGCCATATTCAAGTTTGCTGACAACACCATAGTGAAAGGCCAAATCAAAGATGGTGATGAATCAGCATTTAGGAGGGTGATTGAAAATCTGGCTGAGTGGTGCCAGAACACCAACCTCTCACTCAATGTCAGCAAGACCAAAGAGCTGATTATTGACTTCAGGAGAAGGAAACCAGAGGTCCATGAACTAGTCCTTTTCAGGGGATCAGAGGTGGAGAAGGTCAGCAACTTTAAGTTCCTTGGTGTTATTATTTCAGAGGACCAGTCCTGGGCCCAGCATTTAAGTGCAATGATGAAGAAAGCATGTCAGATTTTGCAAAGATTTGATATGACGTATAAAACGTTGACAACATTTTATAGATATGAAGTGGAGAGTATATCGACTGGCTACATCTCTGCCTGGTATGGAAACATCAATGCCCTTGAATGAAAAATCCTACAAAAGGTAGTGGATATGGCTCAGTCTATCACAGGTAAAACCCTTCTCACCGTTGAGCACATTAACTTGAAACATTGACACCAGAAAGCAGCGTTCATCATCAGGGACCCCCACCACTCTGGTCATGCTCTTTTCTTACTGTTGCCTTTAGGAAGAAGGTATAGGAGCCTCAGGACTCACACCACCAGGTTCAGAAACAGTTAATACTTGTCAATCGTCAGGCTCTTGAACCAAAGGGGATAACTTCACTCAACTTAACTTGTGTCATCATTGAAATAATCCCCCAACCTGTCGACTCAATTTCAGGAACTCTTCATGTTCTCGATATTTATTATTATTGTTATTTATCTCTTTTTGTATTTGCACAGTGTATTTTTTTTACACATCGGTTGAACACCCAAGTTGATGCGGTCTTTCAATGAACTCTATGACAGTTATTTTGCTATTATAGGTTAATTGAGTATGCCTACAAGAAAATGAATCTCAAGATTGTATATGGTGACATATATGTACTTTGATAATAAATTTACTTTGAACATTGAGCTAATTTAGCAGGGGAATGGGAACTGGAATGATAGCGCTGAGGATGGGTAGTTTGTTGTGTAAGTAATGCAATAGGTAGTGTGACTTTGAGGAAGGACAGGCAGATGATGGGGCAAATTTGCAGTTAGTGGGATAAATTGAAGTGTTACATTTTATTAATTTGTTTGTTTATTTATTGAGATACAACACAGAATAGGCACTTCCAGCCCTTTGACCCCAGCCTAATCACTGGACAATATACAGTTACCAATTAACCTCCTAATTGGTACGTATTTAAACTGTGGGAGGAAACTAGCGAAATCCCGCACATCCCGCAGGGAGGACGTACAGAATCTTTACAGGTGATGTTAGAATTCCACTCTGAACTTCTACGACCTGAGCTGTAAAATTGAAAAGGGTGATGAATACAAGACTGAAGGCATTATATTTGAATGCATGCAGTACTCAGAATAAAGTGGGTGATCTCATACTGCAGTTAGCGACGGAAGATATAACATGGGCATCATTGAATCAATGCTGAAAGAAGATCAGAGTTGGGAGCTTAACATCCAAGGATATACATTGTATCAAAAAGACAGGCAGGTAGCCAGAGTGATTGTGGTGGCCTTGTCGGTAAAACATTAAATCAAATCCTTAGAAGAGGTAACATAGGATTGGAAGATGAAGAATGCTTGTTGGTAGATTTAAAAAACTGCAAGGCTAAAAAAGACCTTGATCAGGTTATATACAGGCCACCAACCAGTAGCCAGGCTATGTGATACAAATTACAACGTGGGACAGAAAAGGTATATAAAAAGGGCAATGTTACAATAGTCATAGAGGATTTTAATATGCATGTAAATTGGAAAAATCAGGTTGGTGCTAATTCCAAGAGAGGGAATTTGTAGAATGCCTATGAGATGGCTTTTTAGAACAGCTTATGATTGAGCCCACAATGGGAAAGGCATTTCTGGATAGGGTGCTGTGTAATGAAGCTGATTTGATTAGGGAGCTTAAGATAAAAGAACCCTTTGGAGACAGCAAGCACAATATGATAGAATTCACCCTGCAGTTTGAGAATAAGAAGATAAAGTCAGATCTATCAGCATTAGAGTGGAGTAACGTGAATTACAGGGGCATGAGACAGGAGCTGGCCAAAGTTGATTGGAAGAGAACACCAGCAGGGTTGACAGCAGAACTGCCATGGCTGGGGTTTCTATGGGCTATTCTGAAGTCTCAGGATAGATACATCCCAAAGATGAAGACATATTCTAAAGGGAGAATACAGCAACCATGGCTGACAAGGGAAGCCAAAGGCAGAATAAAAAGAAAAAGGAAGGGCATATAATAGCAAAAATTAGTGGGAAGTTAGGGACTGGGAAGCTTTTAAAAATCAACAAAAGGCAACTAAAAAGCCACATGGAGAGAAAGATGAAATATGAAGGTAAGCTAAAGAATAATAGGAAAGAGGTATTCAAAAAGTTTTTTTTCAGATATTTAGAGTGAAAAAGAGGCAAGAGTGGATATTGGACTACTGGAAAATCACACTGGAGAGGTAGTAATGGAGACAAAGAAATGGAAGACGAACTGAATAAGTATTTTGTGAGTCTTCATTGCAGAAGACACTGGTAGTATGCCAGAAATTCGAGAGCGTCAGGGGGCAGAAGTGAATGTAGTTGCTATTACTAAGAAGAAGGTCTGAATCTACAGCACATTACGGGCCCTTCGGCCCACGATGTTGTGCTGACCATGTAACCTACTCTAGAAACAGCCTAGAATTTCCCTACTGCATAGCTCTATTTTTCTAAGTTCCATAGTTCCATGTACCTATCTAAGAGTCTCTTAAAAGACACAATCGTATATGCCTCCACCACCATCGTCGGCAGTGCATTCCATATCTCATTACTCCCTGTGTGAAAAACTTACCCTGACATCCCCTCTCTGCCTATTTCCAAGCACTTTAAAGCCCCCTTGTATTAGCCATTTCAGCCCTGGAAGAAAGCCTCTGGCTATCCACATGATCAATGCCTCTCATCTTCTTGTACAGCTCTATCAGGTCACCTCCGTCACTCCAAGGAGAAAAGGCCAAGTCCACTCAGCCTAATCTCATGAAGCATGCTCTCCAATCCAGGCAAGATCCTTGTAAATCTCCTCTGCATTCTCTCTATAGCATCCACATCCTTCCTGTAATATAGCGACCAGACTGAACACAGTACTCCAAGAGGGGTCTAACTAAGGTCTTGTATAGCTGTAACGTTACATCACAGCTCTTGAACTCAATCCCACGGTTGATGAAGGCCAAATGGGTTGAACTCCATCTGCCACTTCTCAGCCCAGTTCTGCATCCTATCAATGTCCCACTGTAACCTCTGCCAACCCTCCAGAGGGTCCCAGAACAGATCCCTGTGGAACACCACTGGTTACCGACCTCCATGCAGAGTACAAACCATCTACAACCACCCTTTGCCTTCTGTGAGCAAGCCAATTCTGGATCCACAGAGCAAGGTCTCCTCGGATCCTATGCCTCCTTACTTTCTGAATGAGCCTTGCATGGGAAACCTTAACAAATGCCTTACTGAAATACATATACACAACATCCACTGCTCTACCTTCATCAATAAGTTTCGTTACATCCTCAGAGAACTCAATCAGGCTCATAAGACACAACTGGCCCTTGACAAAGTCATTCTGACTATCCCTAATCAGATTATGTCTCTCCAAATGCTCATAAATCCTGCCTCTCAGGATCTTCTCCAACAACCCCATGATTCTGAAAAAGAGGTAGCTGAAGAGATGGTGGATGTATTAGTAATGATCTTTCAAGAATGACAAGATTCTGGAATGTTTCTGGAGGACTAGAAAATTACAAATGGCACTTCACTCTTTAAGAAGGGAGTGACACAGAAGAAAGGAAATTATAGGCCAGTTAGCCTAACTTCAGTGGTTAGGAAAGTGTTTGAGTCCACTATTAAGGATGAAGTTTTGGGGTACTTGGAGGCACATAATAAAATAGGCCAAAGAGTCGGCATGGTTCCCTTCAGGGGAAAACTTGACTGATAAATCTGTTGGAATTCTTGGAGGAAGTAACAGGCAAGATAGACTAAGGAGAGTCAATGGATGTTGATTCCTTGGATTTCAGAAGGCCTTTGACAAGGTGTTGCACATGAGGTACAACCATAAAGAAATCCTAAAATTTGAAATAGGATTACAGTATAATTGACTGAAGTCTGCATCTGCAAAACAGACAGCTGTACAGCCTATTCAGAATGAGATTTAATATCAAAATTCAAATTTCAAAGTAAATTTATTATCAAGGAACATGTACGTTACCATGTACAACCCTGAAAATCGTTTTCTTGTGGGCACACTCATTTACTGCAACAACCATAATAGAATCAATGAAAGAGCAAACCAACAGGGCAGACAACCAGTGGGCAAAAGACAACAAAGTGTAAATATAAAAAAAAAATAATATTTAATAAATAAACAACAAATATCAAGAACATAGGCTGGAAATTGAGTTTGTAGACTGTGTGACCAGTTTTGTGATGGTGGGCAAGTGAAGTTGAGTGATATCCCCTTTAGTTCAAGAACCTGATGTTTGAGAGGCAATAACTTTTCCTGAACCTGGTGGTTTGTGTCCTCCTGTACCCTCTTCCAGGTGGCAGCAGCATAAACACTATAAGACATTATGATACAGGAGCAGAATTTGGCCATTTAGCCCGTCGAGTCTGCTCTGCCATTTCATCATTGCTGATCCAATTTTCCTCTCAGCCCCAATCTCCCGCTTTCTCCCTATATCCCTTCATGCCATGACCAATCAAGAATCTATCAACCTCTGCCTTAAATATAAAGACTTGACCTCCACAACTGTATGTAGCAAAGAATTCCACAGTTCACTGCTCTCTGGATAAAGAAAAATGCCTCCTCTCCATTCTAAAAGGACAGCCGCGTAATCTGAAGCTGCCTCCTCTAGTCTTAGACACTCCCACCATTGGAAACGTCCTCTCCACATCCACTCTATGAAGCCCATTCACCATTTGATAGGTTTCAATGAGGTCATCCCTCATTTTTCTGAATTATAGTGAATACAGGCCCACAGTCATTTAATGCTCTTCATATGACAAGTTAATCAATCCTGGAATCATTTTCGTAAGCCTCTTTGAAACCTATCCCGTTTCAGTACATCATTTCTAAGTTAAGGGGCCCAAAACTGCTGACAATACTTCAAATGAGGCCTCACCAGTGCTTTACAAAGTCTCAGCATTACATCCTTGCTTTTATATTCTACACCTCTTGAAATGAATGCTAACATTACACTTGCCTTCCTCACCACAGACTCAACCTGCAAGGTAATCTTTAGTGAATACTTCACAACGATTCTCAGTTTTTTTTTGTATTTTCTTTCCACTTAGAAAATAGTCAACCCTTTCATTTCTTCTACCAAAGTGCATGACCACACACTTCCCAACACTGTATTTCATCTGCCATTTCTTTACTCATTCTCCTAATCAGTCAAAGTACTTCTGTAGCCTCTCTACTTCCTCAAAACTACCTGCCCCTCGACATATCTTTGTATCATATGCATAGTTTGCAACAAAGCCATCATTCCTATTATCCAAATCATTGACATTTAATGTGAAAAGAATCGGTCCCAAAACAGACCACTGTGGAACTTCACTAGTCACTGGCAGCTAAAGGGAAAAAGCTCCTTTTATTTCCACTCTGTTCCTCCTGCCAATCAGCCACAGCTTTATCCATATTAGAATTTTTCCCGTAATACCATGGGCTTGTAGCTTGTTAAGCAACCTCATGTGTGGCACCTTGTCAAAGGTTTCTGAAAATCCAAGTACACAATTTCAACCAATTCTCCTTTGTCTATCCTGCTTGTTATTTGGACAATAGACAATAGACAATAGGTGCAGGAGTAGGCCATTCGGCCCTTCGAGCCAGCACCGCCATTCACTGTCATCATGGCTGATCATCCACTATCAGTATCCAGTTCCTGCCTTATCCCCATAACCTTTGATTCCGCTATCTTTAAGAGCTCTATCCATCTCTTTCTTGAAAGCATCCAGAGACTTGGCCTCCACAGCCTTTTAGGACAGAGCATTCCATATATCCACCACTCTCTGGGTGAAAAAGTTTTTCCTCAACTCTGTTCTAAATGGCCTACCCCTTATTCTTAAACTGTGGCCTCTGGTTCTGGACTCACTCATCAGTGGGAACATGCTTCCTGCCTCCAGCATGTCCAATCCCTTAATAATCTTATATGTTTCAACAAGATCCCCTCTCAGCCTTCTAAATTCCAGAGTATGCAAACCCAGTCGCTCCAATCTTTCGATATATGACAGTCCCACCATCCCGGGAATTAACCTTGTGAACCTACGCTGCACTCCCTCAATAGCAAGAATGTCCTTCCTCAAATTTGGAGACCAAAACTGCACACAGTACTCCAGGTGTGGTCTCACCAAGGCCCTGTACAGCTGCAGAAGGACCTCTTTGCTCTTATACTCAATTCCCCTTGTTATGAAGGCCAGGAGTTTCTTCAACGAATTCCATTGGATTTGTCAGGCAAGATTTTCCCTTGAGGAAACTATGCTGACTATGGCCTATTTTATCATGTGCGTCCAAGTACACTGAGACCTCATCCTTGATAATCAACTCCAAAATTTTCACAACACTGAGGTCAGATTAACTGGCCTATAGTTTCCTTTCTCCTGCCTTTCTCCCTTCTTGAAGAGTGGTTACATTTGCAATTTCCTTTCTTCCAGAACCATACCAGAATCTAGTGATTTTTGGAAGATCATTGCTAATGCCTCCACAATCTCTTCAGCCACCTTTTTCAGAACCCTGGTGTCTACACTATCTGGTTAAGGTGACTTATCTACCTTCAGAATTTACAGTTTCCCAATAGCCTTCTCTCTGGTTATGGTAACTTCACACACCTCATGACCCCTGACACCTGGAACTTCCATTATACTGCTAGTGTCTTCCACAGTGGAGGCCTATGCAAAATAGTTCTTCATTTCATCTGACATTTCATTATCCACCATTATTACCTCTCCGGCATCATTTTCCAGCAGTCTGATATCCACTCTCACCTCTCTTTTACTCTTTAGGTATCTAAAGAAACTTTTGGTAGCCTCTTTAATATTAATGGCTAGCCTACTTTCATATTCCATCTTTACCTTCTTAATGATTTTTTAGTTGTCTTCCGTTGGTTTTTAAAAGCTTCCCAATTCTCTCACTTCCCACTAATTTTTGCTCTATTATATGCCGTCTCTTTGGCTTTTATGTTGGCTTTGACTTCACTTGTTAGCCACAGCTGTGTCATCTTTCCTTTAGAATATTCCTTCCTCTTTGCATATATCCTGTGCCTTCAGAATTGCTTCCATATATTCCAACCATTGCTGCTCTGCTGTCATCCCTGCCGGTGTTCTTTTCCAATCAATTCTGGCCAACTCATCTCTCATGCCTTTGTAAATGCCATGAAGAAGAAGAAAAAGAAAGCCCTTAACTCCGAGTGGAGTCATCAGGACGCTGTCATGACGGTGTCTTTTTTTTAGCAGGCTTTCTTTTTTTATGAGGCCGAGTTGCTAGCTCGACGCTCAACCCAGCAGGCCTTTGTAATATGCAGGCCATCTTCAAGGAATGGTGTCTCAAAAAGGCGGCATCCATCATTAAGGACCCCCATCACCCAGGACATGGCCTATTCACATTGTTACCATCAGGAATGAGGCACATGAGCCTGACGGTACATACTCAATGATTCAGGGATTCAGGAGCAGTTTCTTTCCCTCTGCCATGGACATTGAACCTATGAACACAACCTCACTACTTCTTTATTTTTATTTTTAAACTACTTACTTTATTTTACTATTATATAAAATATATACATACACCAATACCTACAGTGCATATAAAAATGTGTTCGTGCTTTCCCCCCCCCCACACCCCCGGAAGTTTTCATGTTTTACGTTTTACAACATTGAATCACAGTGGATTTAATTTGTTTTTTTTGACACTGATCAACAGAAAAGGACTCTTCGTGTCAAAGTGATCTAAATTAATTACAAATATAAAACAAAATAATTGATTGTATAAGTACACACCTCTTTTAACAATACACACCAAGTCATCACTGGTGCAGCCAATTAGTTTTAGAAGTCATCTAATTAGTTAAATGGAGATCACCTGTGTGCAGTCAAGTTGTTTCAATTGATTCCAGAAAGATTTTCCAAGTCACTGAATTTCCCTTGGAGTACAGTAAAGTCACTCAAGAAATAGAAAAAATATGGCACAGCTGTAAGTCTGCCTACAGCAGGTCATCCTCAAAATCTGAGTAACCATGCAAGAAAGGGATGAGTGAGCGATGCCACCAAGAGACCTAAGACAACTCTGCAGGAGTTACAAGCTTCAGTGGCTGAGATGGGAGAGACTGCACATACAACTGTTGCCTGGGTCCTTTACCAGTTGCAGCTTTATGGGAAAGTGGCAAAGAAAAAGCCACTGTTGAAAAGAACTCATATGAAATCATATGGAGTTTACCAGAAGGCATGTGGGAGACTCTGAAGTCAGCTGGAAGAAGGTTCTATGTTTTGATGAAACCAAAACTGAGCTTCTTGACCATCAGACTAAACGTTATGTTTGGTGCAAGCCAAACACTGCACATCAACAAGAACACACCATCCCTACAGTGATGAATGATGGTGGCTGCATCATGCTGTGGGGATGCTTCACCGTAGCAGGCCCTGGAAGGCTTGTGAACATAGAGGGTAAAATGAATGCAGCAAAATACAGGGAAATTGTGGAGGAAAATCTGATGCACTGTGTAAGAGAACTGTGACTTAGGAGAAGATTTGTTTTCCAGCAAGACAATGTCCCCAAGCATAAAGCCAAGGCTACACAGGAATGGCTTAAAAACAACAAGGTTAATGTCCTGGATTGGCCAAGTCAGTGTCCAGGCCTCAATCCAATTGAGAATTTGTGGTTGCACTTGAAAAGGTTTGTTCACTCATGATCCCCATACAATCTGGCAGAGCTTGAGCAGTTTTGTAAAGAAGAATGGGAAAAATTGCAGTGTTCAGCTGTGCAAAGCTGATAGAGACCTCTCCACACAGACTCAAGGCTGTAATTGCTGCCAAAGGTGCATACAGGTGAGTAGTTATGCAATCAATTATTTTGTTTTATATTTGTAATTAATTTAGATCACTTTGTAGAGATCTTTTTTCACTTTGACATTAATGAGTCTTTTTCTGTTGATCAGTGTCAAAAAGCCCAAATTAAATCTACTGATTCAATGTTGTAAAACAATAATCTTCCAAGGCAGGTGAATATATATATATATATATATATTTATTTATATTTTTTCTGTATTAATATATATTACATTGACATTACAAAGACAATACATTTCATGACATATGTTGGTGATATTAATTCCGGTTCTCATTTTCCTGTATGAGCCGAAGGTCATCCAACTGCAGCACCAGTTCCTAAACACAGTTTTTAGGTAGCTGCAGCATGTTCGGCACGGACTAGAAGGGCCGATATGGCCTGTTTCCGTGCTCTAATTGTTATATTGTTATATGTAGTTATCAGGTAGTCTGGAGGTCTGCCAAAGTTCCCACATCTCACACAAGGAACTTGCCACTAACTCCGGACCCATTCTCAGTGCACTAGCAATGCATTAACAGAAAAAGAACTTAATATAAACTTAGAAACTCCTCCTGTTCCCATCCAAACCTATTGAGCTAAATCCTGACCACTCTAACACTCTAAATTTCATCAAATTTAAGGATTGTTATAAATCAGTTGTTTTAAATTGCAGAGGAGGTGAGGGGGTTGAGAGAACTTCTCTCATAAAAGATGATGAGTGATGGTAGTGCTGGCTGAGAGAGGGTGAAGGTTTGTTAATTACAACTAATTGGTCTAGAAACAATGCAAACAAGAGATGACCTAAGGCAGGGATGGCCAACCTATGGTGCATGCACCAAAAGTGGTGAATTGGATGATTAGAAATGGCGCATTGCACCCCAGTGATAATAATAAAGTAAGCCTACTCATGCAAAAAGTATTAACCAAAACCCAATTTGTAGAATCTGCAACAGGAATTCATATAGCTTAGAGCTAGAAATGGGTTTTTACTGAGAATAAATCTAAAACTTGGCAATTACTTTTAGCGATTTTATTATTTCGTGCACATCTTTTGGCGAATGTTATCTTCTTTCACATTAATCTGTTTTCAATTTTTAAAAATGTTCAATAAGTCAAACTAGGAAAGAAGGACTTTTGTTCTGCAGTCGTTCCATAACTGTTCAATACACGTTTGATACTTGTTTGATCCTGAGGTGCCGGGCGTCCGCACCAGCGGTGCGTCGCAGTTTTTTGCCAGTCAGTTTACGATTGACACTCGTGCGCTACGGAGTTGTGCTTTGTTCGTCCTTTGTGAACATTTGCAGTTTTGTACTTTTTCGAAAATTAAGGCTTGTTTTTACATTCAGTTACTCATCACAGTGCAAAAGAAAATGAGCAAAAGAAAAGCAGAAGGTGAAAAGTAGTAAGCGTGAATTCAATGAACTGTGGGAAAGTGAGTTCTTATTTATAGCAGGTCCGTCAGGATAACCATTGTGCATTGTTTGTGAAAACACTTTCTCACATAATAGAAGACATGATCTTAATAGACACTATAATACACAACATCAGACTGAAATAGAAGGAAAACTGAAGCTAGTGCTTGGGTCTGGGTTACGGAAAGAATATGTCATTAAGAAAATGGAAGAAATCAAAAGAAGACTAAATATATTTATTAAAAGAAGTCTCATTAAGGTAAGTAATGTTTATCTTGTTTTTATATTAAATCAATATACCATGTAAAAATGCTAAATATGTCTATATTATATGTTATATAATGTATATTGATGAAGGAAGAGCAGTAGATGTAGTGTATATGGATTTCAGCAAGGCATTTGATAAGATACCCCATGCAAGGCTTATTGAGAAAGTAAGAGGGCATGGGATCCAAGGGGACCTTGCTTTGTGGATCCAGAACTGGCTTACCCACAGACAGCTAAGAGTGGTTGTAGACGGGTTATATTCTGCATGGAGGTCGGTCACCAGTGGAGTGCCTCAGGGATCTGTTCTGGGACCCTTACTCTTCATGATTTTTATAAATGACCTGGATGAGGAAGTGGAGGGATGGGTTAGTAAGTTTGCTGATGACACCAAGGTTGGAGGTGTTGTAGATAGTGTGGAGGGCTGTCAGCGGTTACAGCAGGACATTGATAGGATGCAAAACTGGGCTGAGAAGTGGCAGATGGAGTTCAACCCGGATAGGTGTGAAGTGGTTCATTTTGGTGGGTCAAATATGATAGCAGAATATATTATTAATGGTAAGACTCTTGGCAGTGTGGAGGATAAGAGGGATCTTGGGGTCCGAGTCCATAGGACGCTCAAAGCAGCTGCGCAGGTTGACTCTGTGGTTAAGAAGGTGTATGGTGTATAGGCCTTCATCAATCGTGGAGTTGAATTTAGGAGCCGAGAGGTAATGTTGTAGCTATATAGGACCCTGGACAGACCCCACTTGGAGTACTGTGCTCAGTTCTGGTCGCCTCACTACTGGAAGGATGTGAAAGCCATAGAAAGGGTGCAGAGGAGATTTACAAGGATGTTGCCTGGATTGGGGAGCATGGCTTCTGAAAACAGGTTGAGTGAACTTGGCCTTTTCTCTGTGGAGTGACAGAGGATGAGAGGTGACCTGATAGAGGTGTATAAGATGATGAGAGGCATTGATTGTGTGGATAGTCAGAGGTTTTTTCCCAGGGCTGAAATGGTTGCCACGAGGACACAGGTTTAAGGTGCTGGGGAGTAGGTACAGAGGAGCTGTCAGGGGTAAGTTTTTTACTCAGAGAGTGTTGAGTGTGTGGAATGGGCTGCCGGCAACGGTAGTGGAGGTGGATACCATAGGGTCTTTTAAGAGACTTTTGGATAGGTACATGGAGCTTAGAAAAATAGTGGGTTATAGGTAAGCCTAATAATTTCTAATGTAGGGACATGTTCGGCACAATTTTTTGGGCCGAAGGGCTTGTATTGTGCTATGGATTTTCTATGTTTCCATTAATATATTTTTACAAGAATTGAATGGGGGTACAAGAGTTGTATGGCACATCTGAAATCATGCAAGAAAAAATTGATGCAAGGAATGTTAAAGGTTGGCCATCCCTGACCTAAGGGATAGCAGAATAAAAGAGAAGCAATGCTGGATCAAAGGGATACAAACACTAGAGAAACAACGTCCTGCAGATATTGGAAATACTTAGCTGTACTCTTAAAATAAAAACAAAAAGTGCTGGAAAAACATAGCAGCTCAGATGGCATCTGCAGAAGTGGAAACAGTTAACATTACAGGTTGAAGACCTGAGAAAGAGAAAATAAGTTAATCCAGGTGGTAGAGAGGGATAATGGGTGGAACAAAGGCTATTTGCTCTGATAAGGTGAATTAATGTAGCAATCAAATTAACAGTTGATCTCCTTGGGTGGCACGGTAGTGTAGTGGTGGGTGTCACACTTTACAGCACCAGCTCTAAGATCTGGGTTCATTTCCACTACTGTCTGTAAGGACTCCCCATGACCACATAGGTTTCAGCCCATGATGTTGTGCCAAACTAATTAACATAGTAATTAAATGCCTAACTAAACTAATCCCATCTAGCTACACAAGGTCCATATCCCCCCCATTGTCTGCACGTTCATATGCCTATCTAAGAGCCTTTGAATGTCTTTATCATTCTTGCGTCCACTGCCACTTCCAGCAGTGCATTTCAGGCACCCACCACACTTCACATAAAACACTTGCCACACACCTCTCCTTTGATTTTATCTGTTCTCAGCATAAATGCATGCCCTTTAATATTAAGCATTTCAACTTTGGGAAAAAGATACCATCTGTCTGCCCTATCTATGCCTCTCATAACCTTCTATCAGGTCTCCCCCGCAGCCTTCATCACTCCAGAGAAAACAACCCAAGTCTGTCTAACCTCTCCTTTTCGAACATACTCTCTAATCCAGGCAGCATTCTGGTAAAACTCTTCTGCACCCTCTCCAAAGCTTCAACATACTTCCTATAATGCAATGACCAAAGCTGAATGTAATACCCCAGATGTGGCCCAATTAGAGCTTTTTACAGCTGCAACATACCTGCCTGACTCCTGTACTGAATGGGTTGACTAATTAAATAAGCATGACAAATGCCTTCTTTACACCCTATTGATCTGTGCAGCCACTTTCAGAGAGTTATAGACTTGAACTCCAAGATGCCTCTCTATATCATCAATGTTAAGGGTCTTGCCTGTTGCAGTACAGAGGTTCTCATTGCACAGATTTTAATGTTAAGAAGTTTAATAGGCCAGAATATGCAAATGAAAACAAAAAGAAGGAATGACAGGCCAACCGGGTCCCAGACCGAAAGACAAACCAAGTTATCCAGTGTTGAAGAATTCTATTGACTTCTACAAGCTAGTGCTGTAAATATTGATGGTCCAAATGCATTACATTACCCTATTATCAATCTTGCTAGTTACATTCTCAAAGAACTTCAATAAATTGGCTAAACATGATTTTATTCAAATCTACAAGTCTAGGTTTCTCAGCTGGAAATTGAATTGGTTGATCATCCTAATTCATTGGAGTCACATGACGATGCTGCAGTTCCAAATCCCTTCCTCAGTGTGACTGGGTTAAGTAACCAAACCTAGGAATTTGAGTCTTTATAAAGATGTATATTTGATAAGTTGACAAGGGTCGGGTTGTAAATGGCTGGTTCATAGGTTAAACATTGATAACTTCTTCCAGTCTTCTCAGTTGCAGGGTCAACGGCATGGATTACCAATCAAGTTTAAAGGGGTTTTGTGCAAAGGGACTGATAAGTATAAACATCAAAATCCATTCTATCCCTGGAATACCTTCCCGCCAAATATGACATTAGTGTAGAATGAACTACTCACCTGAGACATTTTTTTTCTTGTGTATCAGATTTCTCTTTTTTTTTAACCTTCTGAACCAGAACAATCAGCTCAATGTAAAAGTAGGAACATGTTTATGTAATATCTCATTAAACCTTGGAGAAATGCCTCAAGATATTTTTCACATACAAAGTAATTACTTTGAAGCATCCATTTCTGAGGCATAGTAAATGGTGTCACAATGAAAGCTATTCATTGTTTTGAGTGGCAAAATCATTACTGCGACATGACTAATTTCATTTTAGTTGAAGTACATCCTCCAAGGGCACAACACATGAAAGATGCTGGGAAGTCTGTCTGCCACTTCTCCTGCACCAAAGTTACTGCAGGGTTGGACGAGCTCTCCTTGGAATGCCTTCTATTGCAGTGGAGCCTCCAGCTGCTGGCCCTCCTTTTGCCTCCAACATGTTCGTCATAAATCATCAGAGTCCCTGAGGGAATCCCATTTTTCAAACTTCAGATTATTCCCTTATACCACATCAGGTGATCTTGTTCCATAGGTTACAGAAATGGCTGGGGGAAGACATCACAAGAACAGTGGAAAATAAATTTCTGCATCCCTGCAGAAAAGAAATTCCAAAGATATGATCATCCTGCCCCTGGAATTAAAGATGCTGTTCAGTTTTACAGCAGTCTGAACAGTCGGCACAGAGAAATGCACACTTACTTAATGCAAGAGCTTGCTTGGAAGGTCAAGTAGGAAGTCAAATGTAATTTGATTTGAGACAGATGAAATCTATGTATCTGGCATTTGAGGTTTGTACCCATGCAGTTTTGAGTATCTGGGCAACTTCTCATACTGTGCAGATATTTTCTGCAATTTATCACACAGCGCAAATAGAGCAGGAAGCAGGCAAGTCCGTGAGGCCACTGTCAAAACACACAGCCTTGATAATATTTTTGTTTCTTCTCTCACGTTCCTTTAACGTTCATTCTGTAGACCTCTGCTTGTCCTGTGTTTCTTGCTTTAAATTTGAATCACATAATTTCTTTAAGTCTCTATTTCTTTAGATATCATTGCTCGTAATTGTTAGTACTTCTTGCAACTTTTAACAATCTTTCAGGATTTGTAAATTCACCTTATTTAAAACTCTATTGGATCTGGTCAGAACTGAGAACATGGGCCTGAGAGGAAGAAACCTCCATTAAATGTAACTCAGTTATTTGAAAGAAATTAGAAGATGGGCCTTTGCCTGGGAGAGAAACTCAGAAGGACTAGGTTGCATCATAACTTTAATAAAGTGATGGCTGGAACCTGGCACATAACTGAAACAATAATCATAAGCTGATGCTTGCAAATTCTAATTTCTGTGATTTTTGTTAATTCTGTGACTGATGCATGCAAATTCTCAAAATACTGTACTGTATATGAACAAGATCCCACCTGGGGATTTATTGTTGACTTCCTCACTTAGAGTGAATTACAACATAGGGAGGAAAGTTAGCTACTCAAAAGGAAACCTCATAAAGGTTGTATCATCTTCACATCCCATTACCCTACCAAGCCCTATGGTATACATTTCTTACATGCACAGAAGTTAACCCGTAAATCTAAAGAGATCTGCAGATATTGCATATAAGAAATAAAAACAAAAATGTTGGAAATATTAAGTAGGCCAGGCAGCAACTGTGGAGAGAGAAACAGAATTACCATCTTCTGTTTAATAACCTGAGTAATCCCAGCCTCTTCTGGATCAGACATTCCCTTCACTCCCCGCCTGTCACACACACAGCAATTTAAAACACACTAGTTTTTTCCCGTTTTCAGTTCTCATGCAGGGCTATAGATCTGAAATATTAACTATTCCTCTTTCCATATATGCTTTCTAAGCTGCTGAATATTTCCAGCATCTTCTAATCTTGCTACAGGATTATTTAGTTCCCTGCTTGTGGGTAAGCTTCCATACAAATTCATTGCTATTCAAAATTTCATACATACCTTCCTCCTAAATTTCAGTGGCTTTTGGCATCTTCTGAAAATCCAACACCTGCTCATGGAGACATGATTTTTCTCACTCTCACAAAGTTCAAAGCAATCAAACATGATTACTAAAGTAAAGGCAAAGTTTGCTAATCTCAGTTGAATCAAAGTCACAAGCCTTACAGTGGTATCTCTACCACTCACTGCAAGCTTAGTATTGACTCAAACAAACCAATTACATTCTGAAGAAGACACAAGATACATTGGAAGATTGTGATGATAAAAGGACTCATTCTGGGGCTGATAGGACTGCAAGTAGAAAGCAAATTGCTCAATAATCAGATGTCAATTTTAATTCCAAAATACAAACTAATTTTTATGCATGTGCCAGAAGAAGGATGACTGTTGAAAATATTGAGAATGCCTGTAGAGGATAGGGAATATAACTGAAGCTTACTGCTGGTGTAAACTCTGCCTGGACTTGAAATTGTTACTTCAGCCCAGGAGCAGCATGGTGCCCACACTGGAATTACCAGTCTGTCAAAAGACTTAGGATCCAGGATCAGCCATGATGGAATGGCAGAGCAGACTTGATGGGCTGAATGGCCCAATTCTGCTCCTATGTCTTCTGATCTTAATGAATACTTGAGGGTACATACTTCAAATGGCTGCTAAAAGAACTAAACTTATAGTACTTAGTAGGAATTAAAAGAACAAGGATTATAGCCCTGGCTAGTGCCTCGATACTTCAAGAGAGTGCGGATTTTGACAGACTAGATTATTTTTGGCTGGAGGATAACATAGCTCAAGGGACAAGATAAAAAGGTTTTATGGAGAAGAACCTCAATATTTTATCAGGATTCCCATGTACTTAATCAGAAAATACTTGTGTGCAAGTGATGATACTTAGCTGAGGAAAGGTGAGCTTGCCCATCTTTATGGTGGAAGTATTGACTGGTTTCCAAGCATATTGCATTGCAGAAAAAATTGTGCTGTGGCTTGTAACCATAAACCCACTGATCAGACAAAGGGATTTTGGCATGGCTGAATATGCACAGTATAGCAGAATTATTTCGTCATCATCATCAGGTGCCATGCCCAGTTTGAGCTTTGACTGCCATGGCCCACGCACTCCTATTTTGGGTCAAGTGGATCAATTCATTGATATTCCATTCCAGTTCTCTGGCTGCTGTCTCCATCATCAATTGTCTTTGTCTTCCTCTTGCTTTCTTCCCTTCAACCTTTCCCATAATTACCGTGAATTTAACTCCTCTTTCCTGATCACATGACCAATGAAGTTACGTTGCCTTTTCATGATCTCATACATTATTTCTCTTTTTGTGTTTGCTCTGTTCATGACATCCTTGTTAGATATTCATTTCATCCAAGATATTCTTTGCATCCTCCTCAAAAACCTGCTCTGCTGCTACACTTTGTTTCCTCGTTACTAGATATTGTCCAACATTCTGAGCCATATAACATAACTGGATAAACTGGATAACTGGATGTTCAAGTCGCATCTGCCATCTGATGTCACCCAGCTTCCTAAGTAGCAAAAGTATTATTTACATTTAACTTTTCTTTTCCCCCCAAGGAGCTTAAACTAAAGGCCCGAACATCTTGCAGGAATGACAACCAGTAGTCACGTTCCTCTATCAGTATTTCATCTTCTAAGCAAAATGTCCTCTCTGTAAATTCATTATTAGTCATGAGCACTTAATCTAATTTAACTTGTTATTTGTCTCAATTCATTCACTGCACCTTTCATGCTTCAGTGATTCCTCTCACCTATTCTTTTCTCATGATCTCTTGCCCTTACTCAAAAGGTTCAATGGGAAAGAAGACCTAAAATTTGAAATACGATTATAATTGACTCATCTGGATCTGCAAAGCACACAGCTGAACAGCCTAATCAGAATGAGATTTAATATCAAAATTCAAAGTAAATTTATCAAGATACATTTACTTCACCACATTGCCAATTGTGTCGCCTCTGATTTGGGCCGACATTTATGTGCCGGGCGGTACCTAATTAATTAGCTTGTTTATTTCAGCTTTTTTTCTTAAAGATGTGCTGGGTGCATTCTGGCTACCGCTGTACTACTGCATTCTTCGCGGCAATGTATCGGTCCGCGGCCCGGAGGGTGGGGAACCACTGATTTAGGCCATCAAGTCTGCTCTGCCCATATCCCTTCGTGCTCTGGCCAATCAAGAATCTATCAATCTCTGTCTTAAATATACTGTACATAAAGTCTTGGCCTCCACAGCTGTATGTGGCAAAGAATTCCGCAGATTCACCACTCTCTGGATAAAGAAAATTCCTCCTCATTTCCATTCTAAAAGGACACCATTCCATTCTGAGGCTGTCTCCTCTGGTCTTAGACACTTCCACCGTAGGAAAGTCCTCTCCATATCCACTCTATCAAGACAGTTCACCATTTGATAGGTTTCAATGAGGTCACCCCTCATTCTCCTGAATTATAGTGAATACAGGCCCACAGTCATTAAATGCTTTCCATATGACAAGTTGATCAATGCTGGAATCATTTTCGTAAACCCCTTTGAAACCTATCCAGTTTCAGCATATCATTTCTCAGTTAAAGGGTTCAAAACTGCTGACAATACTCCAAATGAGGCCTCACCAGTACTTTATAAAGTCTCAACATTACATCCTTGCTTTTATATTCTAGTCCTCTTGAAATGAATACTAACATTACATTAGCCTTCCTCACCACAGACTCAACCTGCAAGGTAACCTTTAGTGAATCCTGCACAATGACTCCGAAGTCCCTTTGGGTCTCAGTTTTTTGTATTTTCTCTCCATTTAGAAAATAGTCAGCCCTTTATTACTTCTACCAAAGTGCATGACCATACACTTCCCGGCACTGTATTTCATCTACCATTTCTTTGCCCATTCTCCTAATCAGTGAAAGTACTTCTGTAGCATCTCTATTTTCCTCAAAACTACCTGCCCCTCCACCTATCTTCATGTCATCTGCAAACTTTGCAACAGAGCCATCAATTCCATCATCCAAATCTTTGACATATAATGTAAAAAGAATCTGTCCCAACACAGACCAGTGTGGAACTCCACTAGTCACCGGCAGCCAAAGGGAAAAAGCTCTTTTTATTCCCACTCTGTGCCTCCTGCCCATCAGCCATAACTTTATCTGTATTAGAATCTTTCCTATAATACCATGGGCTTCTAGCATGTTAAGCAGCCTCTTGTGTGGCACCTTGTCAAAAGTTTCTGAAAATCCAAGCACACAATTTCAACCAATTTTCCTTTGTCTAACAACAGGAATTCTGCAGATGCTGGAAATTCAAGCAACACACATCAAAGTTGCTGGTGAACGCAGCAGGCTAGGCAGCATCTATAGGAAGAGGTGCAGTCGACATTTCAGGCCGAGACCCTTCGTCAGGACTAACTGAAGGAAGAGTGAGTAAGGGATTTGAAAGTTGGAGGGGGAGGGGGAGATCCAAAATGATAGGAGAAGACAGGAGGGGGAGGGATAGAACCAAGAGCTGGACAGGTGACATCAAAGTTGCTGGTGAACGCAGCAGGCCAGGCACCTGTCCAGCTCTTGGCTCTATCCCTCCCCCTCCTGTCTTCTCCTATCATTTTGGATCTCCCCCTCCCCCTCCAACTTTCAAATCCCTTACTCACTCTTCCTTCAGTTAGTCCTGACGAAGGGTCTTGGTCTGAAACGTTGACTGCACCTCTTCCTACAGATGCTGCCTTGGCCTGCTGCGTTCACCAGCAACTTTGATGTGTGTTCCTTTGTCTATCCTGCTTGTTATTTCTTCAACGAATTCCACTGGATTTCTCAGGCAAGATTTTCCCTTGAGGAAACCATGCTGACTACGCCCCATTTTATCATGTATGTCCAAGTATGTTGAGACCTCATCCTTGATAATTAACTCCAACATATTTGCAGCTGCTGAAGTCAGATTAACTAGCGTATAGTTTCCTTTCTTCTGCCTCTCTCCCTTCTTGAAGAGTGCAGTAAGCTTTGCAATTTCCAATCTCCCAGAACCATACCAGAATCTAGTGATTTTTGAAGGATCATTACTAATGCCTCCACGGTCCCGTCAGCTATCTTTTTCAGAACCCTGGTGGCTACACGATCTGGTTAAGGTGACTTACCTACCTTCAGAATTTTCAGTTTCCCAAGAGCCTTCTCTCTAGTTATGGTAACTTTACATACTCCATGTCCCCTGACACCTGGAACTTCCACCATACTGCAATTGGAGACTGATGCAAAATACTTAGTTATTTCATCTGATATTTTGTTATCCGCCATTATTACCTCTCCAGCATCATTTTCCAGCAGTCTGATATCCACTCTTGCCTCTCTTTTAAACTTTAGATATCTGAAGAAACTTTTGGTATTCTCTTTAATTTTATTAACTAGCTTACTTTTGTATTCCATGTTTACCATAATGTCTTTTTAGTTGCCTTCTGTTGGTTTTTAAAAGCTTTCCAATCCTCTAACTTCCCGCTAATTTTTACTCTATTGTATGGCTTCTCATTGGCTTTTTTGCTGGCTTTGACTTCTCTTGCTAGTCATGGTTATATCATGTTTCTTTTAGAACACTTCTTCCTCTGTGCCTTCCAAATTGCTCTCAGAAATTCTAGCCATTACTGCTCTGCTGTCATCCCTGCCAGTGTTCTTTTCCAATCAATTCTGGCCAACTCCTTGCTCATGCCTCTTTAATTCCCTTTACTCTACTGTAACACTGATACATCTGACTTCAGCTTTTCCTTCCCAAATTTCAGCGTAAATTTGATCATATTATGATCACTTCCCCTAAGGGTTCTTCTACTTTAAATCTCTAATCAATTGTGGTTCATTGCACAACACCCAATCCAGAATAACTGATCCTCTAGTTGGCTCAACCATGAGCAGCTCTTTAAAAAAAAAAAAAAAAAAAAAAAAAAATCTCATAGGCACTCTAGAAATTCCCCCTCTTGGAATCCAGCACCAACCTGATTTTTCCAATCTAACTGCATATTGAAGTCCCCTATGATGATTGTAACGTTGCCCTTTTAGCATGCATTTTCTATTTCCCATTGTAATTTTAGGCCTCATCCTTACCACTGCCTGAGGGTCTGTATACAACTCCCATCAGGGTCTTTTTACCTTTGCAGTTCCTTAGCTCTATCCACAATGGATAAATATCTTTAGACCCTATGTCACCTACTTCTAATGGTTTGATTTACTTTTTTACCAGCAGAGCAATGCCACCCCCTCTGCCTGTTCTTTCGATACAATGTGTACCCTTGGACATTAAGCTCCCAGCTATAATCTTCTTCCAGCCATGATTCAGTGATGCCTACAACATCATACCTGCCATCATGCAACTGTTCTGCAAGTTCATCTATCTTATTCTGTGTACCGAGCGCATTCAAATATAACACCTGTATTCTCCCTTCTTGATTTTGTCTACCTTTTACATTGCAACTCATCCTATTGACTGTAATTTTGCCCTGTCAACAGCCTGTCCTGACTATACATTGCTTCTGATTGTAAACCAGCTACTTCATCTTCAACACTATTATCTGCCTTTCCTACCATACCTCTTACATTGAAATATATGCAGCTCAGGGCACTAGTCACACCATGCTCAACCTTTTGATTCCTGACTTTTTCTGAGGTCTTACCAACATCTGCCTCCACAACCTCTCCACTGACTGTTCTGGTACTCTGGTTCCTATACCCCTGAAACTCTAGTTCAAACCCCACCGTGCAGCATTAACAAACCTTCCTGCTAGAATATTAATCCCCCTCCAGTTTAGGTGCAAGCTGTCCTTTCTGTACAGGTCCCACCTTCTCTGGAAGAGAGCCCAATGATCCAAACATCTTATGCCCTCCCTCCAACACCAACTCCTTAGTCATGTGTTAAACTGTACAATCTTTCTAGTTCTGGCCTGCTAGCACGTGATACGAGTAGCAGTTCTGAGATCACAACCCTGGAGGTCTTGCCCTTTAACTGAGAACCTAACTCCCTATACGGAACCTCATCTTACACATGTCATTGGTGCCTACATGGATCACGACTTCTGGCTGTTCCTACTTAAGAATGCTGAGAACTCGATCCGATATCCCAGACCCTGGCACGCAGGAGGGAACATACCTTCTGGGTATCTTATTCTCACCCACAGAAACTTCTGCCTGTTCCTCTAACTAATGAATCCCCTGTCATCACAGCATGCCCTTTCTTCCCTATTCCTATGTGAGCCATGAATACTCTGCATTGGCTCCTTAACCCCTTTCCCCATCCTGACTGTCACCTAGTTTCCTGTGTCCTGCACCTTGGGTGTTACTACGTCTCTATGGGTCCTGTCTATCGCTCCCTCTGCCTCCCAAGTGACGTGGAGTTCATCCAGTTTCAGCTTAAACTCCTTAACGCAGATTGTTAGAAGCTGCAGCTGGATGCACTTCTCGCAGTTGTAGTCATTCCACTATCCTGCCTAACATCTCCACTATCCTAGCTGAGCAGAAATAAAAAAGGGAGGGGAAAAGAAAACTTGAGCTTTTATTTTCTTTTGCTTTCTTTGACTGAAGCCTCACTTTGCTGAAGCCTCGAAGAGCTAAAGCCTCAAGATCACCACTCTGATTCTGTCCACTCAGACGACATCTGTTGCGCTTGGCCCTGCCTTCCTTTAATTTGCTCTTGCTAATTAATGCTAAATGCCAATTGGTCAATGGTCAAAGCTCTTTTTTGCATTGGCGACCCACTATTGCCTTTTGTATTCAGGCAGTGGGACTGACTGAAGTCTCCTCCAGTCAAAGCCTCTGATGTCTGCTCAAAGAAAAGAGAGCACGACCTGGGTAGGGGGACCCTGGTGATTTATGCTGCTTTCTGCAACAATGCTTCATGTAGGTGTGCTCAGTGGTGGGGAGGGCTTTACCCATGAGGGACTGGGCTTTATCCATTACTTTTTGAAGCATTTTCCGTTCAAGGATTTTGGTGTTTCCATACCAGGCCATGATGCATCCAGTCAATATACTCTCCAACACATATCTATAGAACTTTGCCAAAGTTTTAGATATCATGCTGAATCTTCCCAAACTTCTAAAAAAGTAGAGGCGCTGGTGTACTTTCTTCATAATTGCATTTGTGTGCTGGGCCCAGATCAGATCCCATGAAACGATAACATCGAGGAATTTAATGTTACTGATTCTCTCCACCTCTGATCCCCTGATGAGCACTGGCTCATGGACTTCCAATTTCCTTCTCTGAAATCCATAATCAGCTGCTTGGTCTTGCTGATATTGAGTAAGAGGTTGTTGTTGTGGCACCATTATGCCAGATTTTTAGTCTCTCTCCTATATTCTGTTTTGTCACCACATTCAATTTTCACAATAATGGTGTCGTCAGCTAACTTAAATATGGCATTGTGGCTGTGCTAAGCCACACAGTCGTAAGTATAAAATGAGTACAGCAGGGGCTAAGCACAGAGCCTTACCAGCACATGCTGTGAAATTAGTTGTTTACGGCAGTATATATCTAAATAAATATATATATCTAAAAATTAATAAATAGTGTAAAAAAAGAGAAGAATATTGAGATGTTCAATGTGTTCATTACTCATTCAGAAATTTGATGGCAGAGGAGAAGAAACTGTTCCTGAACCATTGAGTGTGTGACTTCAGGCTTCAGTATCTCCTCCTTGACGGTAGCAATGAGAAGAGGACATCTCCAGCATGGCGGGGCTCCTTAATAATGGATTTTGCCTTTTTGTGGCATTACCTTTTGAATGTGTCCGAGATGCTGGGGACACTAGTGTCATTGATGGAGCTGACTGAGTTTACAATTTTCTGCAATTTATTCCAATCTTGTGGAGTGGCCCCTCCATACCAGAGAGTGATGCAACCAGTTAGAATGCTTTCTATCTGTAGAAATTGGTGAGTCTTTAGTGACATATCAATTCTCTTCAAACTCTGAATGGAATATTGAAGCACCTTCAATAACTCCAAAAGACTGAGATTGGGTAAAATACTGAAAGGCTTTTATTCGCTGTACAATACGACCTCCATGCTGAGTGTCTGCCCCCGGACTGAGGGGGAGGAGCAGGGCAAAATCACCTTTATTCAGGATCTGTGGGAGGAGCCACAGGGGCAGTCAGCAGAGGGATGTGTCCAGACAGTTAACCCAGTTACAACATATATATGGTTTACCATATTCACCCCTCCTTTTTTTAAAAAGAGTCCCGCAGGGTGAAGTGACTGACAATATTTAAAACAAGTATATTTACAGGTCAGGTCTATCAGGTGGTCGAGTCCGTTGCTGTGATCTACGTAGCACCAATGGTGATTGCATTGGCTACAGCAGTTGTGCTGGCTCTGGCCTGACTTGAAACGAGGACCCTCTGTCACTGTGGATATAGCATGGGTATCCGAACAGAGTGAAGAGCTTGCGCAGGGCTTTTATAACTGACGTAGTAGTGGTGTCGGGGCAGGGGATGGCGAAGGGGAACCGCAACTCGTTGATAACGTTAAGAAAGTACACATTGCGGTTGGTGGAGGGAAGGGGGTCCTTAAAGTCAACACTCAGTCGCTCAAAGGGGTGGGTGGCCTTGACGAGTTGTGCCTTTTCAGGTCGGTAGAAGTGCGGTTTGCACTCTGCGCAGACTTGGCAGTCCCTGGTCATCGTCCTGATCTCCTCAAGTGAGTAAGGCAGGTTCCGGGCTTTCCCGGGTGGCAAAGATCTACATGTAGGGCGTATAGCAGGTCAATCTGTGCGCTGGCGTACGTTCCTCAGGATAGGGCATCGGAGGGCTCGTTAAGCTTCCCAGGCCTGTACATGATGCCATAGTTGTAGGTGGCGAGTTCAATTCTCCACCTCAGAATTTTATCATTTTTGATTTTGCTTCGCTGTTAGTTATTAAACATGAATGCGACTGAGCGCTGGTCAGTTAGCAGGGTGAACCTTTTACCGGTGAGATAGTGCCTCCAGTGCCTAATAGCTTCCATTATGGCCTGGGCCGCTTTCTCTACCGGAGAGTGCCGAATTTCAGGGCCTTGAAGGGTACGGGAGAAGAACGCCACTGGTCTTCCCGCCTGGTTGAGGGTAGCAGCCAGTGCAAAGTAGAAGGAGTCACTCCCTACTTGGAAGGGAATGGCCTCATCCACCGCATGCATTGCTGCTTTGGCAATGTCTCCTATTACGCGGCTGAAGGCCGCGCGGGCCTCGGCAGAGAGGGGGAATGTGGTGGACTTGACCAGAGGGCGGGCCTTGTCTGCGTAGTTAGAGACCCATTGGGCGTAATATGAAAAGAAGCCCAGGCACCTCTTGAGGGCTCTGAGGGTGTTGGGAAGATGGAGTTCCAACAGGGGACGCATACAGTCAGGGTCAGGGCCAATGACTCCATTCTCCACGACACACCCAAGGATAGCAAGTCGGGTGGTCCCAAATACACACTTGTCCTTGTGATAGGTGAGATTGAAAGCTTTGGCCACTTGGAGAAATTTTTGGAGGTTGTTGTCGTGATCCTGCCGGTCGTGACCGCAGATGGTGATGTTATCCAGATATGGGAACGTGGCCTTCAGTTGGCGCTGGTCCACCATCCGGTCCATTGCCCTCTGGAAGACAGATATGCCATTCATGACACCAAAGGGGACGCGCAGGAAGTGATAAAGCCTGCCGTCCACCTCGAAGGCACTGTAAGGGCGGTCCTCCCGGCGGATGGGGAGCTGATGGTAAGCAAATTTTAGGTTTATGGTCGGGTACACCTTGTACTGTGCTATCTGATTGACCATATCCACGATGTGGGGTAGAGAGTACGCGGCGAGCTGCGTGAACCTATTGATGGTCTGGCTATAGTCCATGACCATCCTATTCTTCTCCCTGTTCGGAACTATGACCACCTGCACCCTCCAAGGACTTGTGCTTGCCTCAATGACCCCCTCCCTGAGCAGCCGCTGCACCTCCGACTTAATGAAAACTCTGTCCCCTGCGCTGTACCTCCTGCTTTTAGTTGCCACAGGTTTACAGTCGGGGGTCAGGTTGGCGAACATCGATGGGGGAGGGATCTTGAGGGTGGAGAGGCCGCAACTGGCATCGGTAGTGCGGCAGTTGGCATGGTGTTGGGTGGGATGCGCGGGTCGGTGTGTGTGTGCGGTCAGTAGCAGGGTATGTGACGTATCCCTACAAAACTGGGGATTTACGACAGTAATTGGTGGGAGGGGCCCATCATACTTCATTGTCACACTTTTCAGGTGGCTCTGGAAGTCGAGCTCCAACAGCACAGGGGCACACAGTTGAGACATGACCAGTAACATAAAGTCTCGATATTCTGTGCCCTGCACCACTAGCGTCGCTACACAACCCCCCCGGATGTCTGTTGTATGCGACCCAGAAGCCATGGTGACCCTATGACTTACCGGCCGTATCACGAGTCCGCAATGCTGCACCGTGTCTGGGTGGATAAAACTCTCCGTGCTGCCTGTGTCAAACAGGCAGCTTGTCCTGTGCCCCTCCACCAGGATGTCCATCATTGACCTTGCGAGCTGGTGGGGAGCGCTTTGGTCGAGGATCACGGAGGCCAGGGTTGAGTCACTGTCTTGGTCCAACGCGGTGGGGTGCCCCGTGAGCACTCCCTGGTTGCAGGCGGTGGGAGGTGGCACTGACCAAGATGGCTGCCCCTTGTCTCGCATGTGGTGGTGGTGTGCAGGGAAGATGGTGGCACCCATGTCTCACACGTGGTGGCGGCGTGCAGGGAAGATGACAGCAGGGAAGATGGCGACCCCCATGTCTCGCACGCGGCGCTGCTCGATCCTGCTCGTGGTTTGGACTTACAGACCTCGGCGAAGTGGCCCTTCTTTCTGCAGCTGAAACTGGTAGCTCATCGGGCCGTGCAGTGTTTCCGGGGGTGCTTGTCCAGTCCGCAGAAGTAGCACTTCGCGGACTCGCGACTGGCAGCAGCTGTGGTCGACTCGCCGGCGGGTTGTGGGGTCTGCGGCACCCACGAGGCCATCCGGGAATCGCGTGCCTGGAGAGCCTCAGAGTTGTGCAGAGCGGCCTCCAGCATATCGGCCAGCTCGATCGCCAAACGTAAGGTAAGGTCAGCTTTTTCCAGCAGCCGCTGGCACACATACACTGACCTGATCCCCATGACGAAGGCGTCTCTCACTAGGAGCTCTGCATGCTGAGCCGCCATCAGCTCCTGGCAATTGCAGGCTCGCACGAGTGTCCGTAGGGCCTGGATGAACTCAGCACTTGATTCCCCGGGCCGTTGTTGCCGTGTCACTAAGCAATGTTGCGCGTAGACGCTGTTCATCGGCCGCACGTATTGTCCTTTGAGGGTGCTCATCGCGCCATCATAGCTCGGCTGGTCTCTGATCAGCGATTAGACCCGTGAACTGACCCTGGAGAGTAGAACTCTGCGCTTCGCTACAGGGTCAGTTGCTTTAATCTCCTCTAAGTACACTTCGAAGCAGGCCAGTCAGAGTTCGAAACCATTTCCAGCTTCAGGCCTTTGCGGATCGAGGTCTAACTTGTTGAATCTCAGTGCATGTTCCATGCTTTAAAACGTACAGCGACTAAAATTGAAGCACCTTCAATAACTCCAAAAGACTGAGGTTGGGTAAAATACTGAAAGGCTTTTATCCGCTGTACAATACGACCTCCATGCTGAGTGTCTGCCCCCGCACTGAGGGGGAGGAGCAGGGCAAAATCATCTTTATTCAGGATCTGTGAGAGGAGCCACAGGGGCAGTCAGCAGAGGAGCGTGTCCAGACAGTTAACCTAGTTACAACATATATACGGTTTACCACAAATATAGCCACTGTCATGCCTTCTTTGTAATTGCATCACCATGTTTGGGCTCAGGATAGATCATCAGAGATATTGACACCCAGGAACTTGAAACTGTTTATCCTTTCCACATCTGATCCATTAATGTGGACTGGTGTGTGTTCCCTCATCTTGCCCACCCTGACGTCCACAATCTATTCTTTAGTCTTACTGATATAGGATGCAAGGTTGTTGCTGCAATACCACTCAACCAGCTGATCTTTGTCACTCCTGCCTCTTCAACATTAGCTGAAATTCTGCCAACAATAGATGTGTCATCAGCAAATTTATAGATGTGTTTGAGTTGTGCCCACCCACACAGTCGTGGGTGTAGAAAGAGTAAAGTAGTGGGCTAAGCATGCATCCTGGAGGTGTTGCACTGTTTGCTGTCAGTGAAGAGGTGATGTTATTTCAATTGTGGTCTCCCAGTGAGGAAGTCGAGGATCTTGTTGCAGAGGGAGGAGGAAAGGTCCAGGTTTTGGAGCTTTTGATTAGTACTGAGTGTATGACTGTGTTAAACGTTGAGCTGTAATCGATAGACAGGAGCCCAGCGTAGGTGCTACTATTGTCCAAGGCTGAGTGGAGAGCCAGTGAAATTGCATCCACCATGTTGTGGTGATAAGCAAATTGCAGTGACTCCAGGTCCTTGCTTAGGCAGGAGTTGATTCTAGCCATGACCAACCACTCAAAGCACTTCATCACAGCAGATAGTCATTGAGGCTGTTCACCTTGCTCTTCTTGGGCACTGGTATGATTGTCGCCCTTTTGAAGTTGGTGGAAACCTTCAACTATAGCAGTGAAAGATTGAATATGTCCTCGAACATTCCTGCCAGTTGGTTAGCATGGGTTTTCAGAGCCCTACCAGCTGCACCATCGGGGCCTGTAATACTATCCAAATAAGATTCATAATATCTAGGATAACAGTAACTTATTTAGAGTCATTTTGTACACCAACACAATTTTCTTTTTAAATAAACTATTATAATTTTCTGTAAATGACATCTCACTTGCATTGATTATAAGTAACTCCAGTTTAAAATTGCTCCATGTGGTGAATGTCTGACATCATGCTGCCAGAGGAGACCCATGCCCACCCCCCCACCCCCACCCTCGCATGGTTAGACTGAACTCCTGCCTCAGCAAGGACCTGCGCCCATTGCAATTTGCCTATCGCCACAATAGGTTAACAGCAGATGCAATCTCAATGGCTCTTTACACGGTTTTACACCACCTGGACAATACAAACACCTATGTCAGGATGCTGTTCATTGACTATAGCTCAGCATCTAACACCATCATTCCCACAATCCTGATTGAGAAGTTGCAGAACCTGGGCCTCTGTACCTCCCTCTGCAATTGGATCCTCGACTTCCTAACTGGAAGACCACAATCTGTGCAGATTGGTGATAACATCTCCTCGCTGACAATCAACACTGATGCACCTCAGGGGTGTGTGCCTAACCCATTGCTCTACTCTCTCTATGCCCATGACTATGTAGCTAGCCATAGCTCAAATACCATCCAATGTAGGCAGAATCTCAGACAGAGATGAGAGGACGTACAGGAGGAAGACATGCCAACTAGTGGAGTGGTGTCGCAGCAACAATCTTGCTCTCAACATCAGTAAGACAAAAGAGCTCATTGTGGACTTCAGGAAGGGTCAGGCAAAGGAACACATACCAATCCTCATAGAGGGATCAGAAGTGGAGAGAGTGAGCAGTTTCAAGGGTGTCAAGATCTCTGAGGATCTAACCTGGTCCCAACATATCGATGCAGCTGTAAAGAAGGCAAGACAGTGACAATACTTCATTAGGAGTATGAAGATATTTGGTATGTCAAGAAATACACTCAAAAACTTCCATAGATGTACCATGGAGAGCGTTCTGACAGGCTGCATCTCTGTCTGGTATTCTGGCGGGGGTGCTACTGCACAGGACCGAAAGAAGCTGCGGAGGGTAGTAAATTTAGTTGGCTCCATTTTGGGTACTAGCCTATAAAGTACCCAGGACATCTTCAAGGAGTGGTGTCTCAAAAAGGCTGCGTCCATTTTTAAGGACCTCCAGCACCCAGGGCATGTCCTTTTCTCACTGTTATCATCAAGTAGGAGGTACAGAAGCCTGAAGGCTCACACGCAGCGATTCAGGAATAGCTTCTTCCCTTCTGCCATCTGATTCCAAAATGGACATTGAACCCATGAACACTACCTTACTTTTTTAATGTATATTATTTTGGTTTTTGCACAATTTTAATCTATTCAATATACATATATTGTAATTGATTTATTAATAATTATTATTTTATTATATTTTTCTTGTATATTATGTTTTGCTGCTGCTGCTAAGTTAACAAATTTCACAACACATGCCGGTGATAATAAACCTGATTCTGCTTCTGATACACAATTCAGAAAATCCCAAGAGCCACAAACCTCGGATTTTCACACTGGACAGATGGGAATCTGTGTCGGCACAGCAAGAGTGAGAGTATATGTTTGGTTTTATTTGGTGCTATCTGCATTTTAAACCCCGATAGTCAGTTGGAATGAGAACTCAATCATAATGGGACAGATCAATCCTGATATCTCAAGCAAATCTAAATTTTGTGAGGTTAAGGGCTTTTTCCTTTTCCAAATGTAGCCAAGAATGTTCATTAATATCTTGATCAGGAACTGATATCTCCAAATTTGTAAGGCACTGCTTTTTTTTTTTGTTGAACAGAAGTACCTTAACTTCCAATACACAATATCCCTTTCAGTCTTTTAGACTATATTATTATTGTGGCTTGTTGATCACCAGAACTTAGTGTTAATTAGTGCAGAATTGAAAGGAACTCTGCCCTTGACACCACGGAAGCTGATCTAGGTGTGGGGAAGCTTTTAAATCAGTCAATAGTGTGCAGTGAGAGGTGGGCTGGAGATCCATAGTGGGATCTGTGGGGGATTCTGAGCTGGAAGTAGGTGGAGGGAGTGACGATCAAGACCAGTCGTGGGTTGTAAATTCGAAGCAGGGTGAGGAAAGGGTGCTGGCTTTCTCAAATGGGAGATGCCACAACTGTTATGTTTTTACCTTAATACTTGCCAGAAATAGGTTCCTGCTGTCAAGGCAAAGTTTTGTTCGGCTCTACACTAATTGACAGTTGTAATGATTTTCTTTTGTAATTCTTTTTATATTGAAATTGAAGAACATTGCAATCTACTGTCCAATTTCAATTTCTATGTCTCTGTTTTAGGGGCAAAGTAAAATCGTAGTAATATCACTATTAAATGTCTCCTTTCAGATGCCCAATCAACTGGGTGTTTGGAATCTGCTCCGTATGATTCTATGATTCTGGAAATTGAGTCAGAAGTGAAAGACTACATAAAGTTGCAGGATCACACAAAACAAAAGAATCACAGATTTCAGGACAATTTTTAAAAAAAATATATGAAAATGTTTGTAGGAGGTGTGAGGCACTATGAAAATAGATAACCCCAGACCTAATTCAAGTGACCTTCCTGGCACATTAGATGTTGAACTGACCAGCCTTCTTTAAGTTAACTGGGAGGCATGGATCTAATAGGAGGGAAGAGATTATCTAATGAGGAAAGAAATCAATTGTTTTGCTAATAATGGCAAAATCCTGAGTGGTATAAATGATGTGATCATTTTAATGAGAATATGTGCATGTGTTATTGCAGGGACCAATAGCGAATTTAAATAGTGGGTTTAAACAATATTATTTTAGTCCAGGAAAACAGTGCTGAGTTAAAAGATTATTCATGTTTTTATTCAAATACAGAGCAGATACACATGGCCAAACTGCCTATACCTGGTTCTATTTTTTATGCTCTTACTGTGGACAAATTTATTTTGAACGTCATATTGTATTACCTTAAGCAACCCACATCAAAGTTGCTGGTGAACGCAGCAGGCCAGGCAGCATCTCTAGGAAGAGGTACAGTTGACGTTTCGGGCCGAGACCCTTCGTCAGGACTAACTGAAAGAAGAGCTCTGTCCACCAGAGAAAGCAGGATCTCCCAGTGGCCACACATTTTAATTCCACGTCCCATTCCCATTCTGATATGTCTATCCATGGCCTCTTCTACTGTAAAGATGAAGCCACACTCAGGTTGGAGGAACAACACCTTATATTCCGTCTGGGTAGCCTCCAACCTGATGGCAGGAACATTGACTTCTCTAACTTCCGCTAATGCCCCACCTCCCCCTCGTAACCCATCCATTATTTATTTATATACACACATTCTTTCTCTCTCTCTCCTTTTTCTCCCTCTGTCCCTCTCACTATACCCCTTGCCCATCCTCTGGGGTTCTTCCCCCCCCCCCTTTTCTTTCTTCCTGGGCCTCCTGTCTCATGATCCTCTCATATCCCTTTTGCCAATCAACTATCCAGCTCTTGGCTCCATCCCTCCACCTCCTGTCTTCTCCTATCATTTTGGATCTCCCCCTCCCCCTCCCACTTTCAAATCTCTTACTAGCTCTTTCTTCAGTTAGTCCTGATGAAGGGACTCGGTCCAAAACGTGGACTGTACCTCTTCCTAGAGATGCTGCGTTCACCAGCAACTTCGATGTGTGTTGCTTGAACTTCCAGCATCTGTAGAATTCCTCGTGTTTGTATTACCTTATTTCATTCAGTAAACAAATCCTATGTATGTATGCGTGTACGTATAATGTATGTGGTATGTGTATGTGGGGTGTATGGGGTGTCAGGGAGGTGTAGCACCTCTGGTGGGGGAACATGTCACGTCTTTTTCAAGGCGGTTAGTCCGCCTTTGGACCCCGCCGGCACTCAGCTCTCACCTGTGGCTCCCCGTAGCTGTTTGCATGCGACAGTGGCCACACCCCGGGCAACAGCTTCGACAAGCCGGCTAAACCAGGTGAGGGTAGCCGACGGGTCTCAAACCCTCAGTGAGATAGGGAGTTGTCTATCCCAGCATGTAAAGACAGACTCCGGCGTATTGAGTGGACGAGACCAATGGAAGGTCCAATGGTCAAGAAGGCGGTCTCTGCAAGCGTCGTGGAATGTGTGGAGCAAGACAAGACACAGAAGATGTCCTGGTCACCCACTGCGCCTAGTCCCATCTCCAGCTGTCTTGACTCTGTCTTCCACTGGATCCAGATGGGAATTGGGAAGAGAGAGTGAGGCTCGCGCTGTGCAACTCTCCTTAACTTAAATCCAAATCACGCGCTAGTCTTGACACCATCTGGTGTCGAGGTCCTCATCAACGTCGATGATGGATGAACAACAACAGTACATATATATTTGCTTTTAAAGTTGATATGGAAGAAGGCCAAGATAATTTGAGATTGCTCATTTTGTTTTCCCTCTCTGGTCACAACATATCTTTAAGTAACTTCACATGCAGTCTCGTTGGATGCATTGTCCATTCTGTATATTTCCCAAATTAAAAAGATTGCATTTCCAAAGTTAAGTCACTGTTATTATAGAATGACAGAAAGACAGTATGGAAGCAGGCCTTTTGGCCCATGGAATCCACACCAACAACAAACACCCATTTACACTAACCGTACAGTAAACAATTCTATTCTCCCACTCCATCAACCCACCTCCAAATTTTACCTCTTACATACATGCTAGGGACAATCTTACAAGGATCACTTCATTGACCAAACCCTCTTTGGAATGTGGCAGGAAACTGGAGCATTTAGGAGAAAGACGTGTGGTCACACAGACCACATACAAACTCCACACACAGCACCCAGGTCACGAAAACAATACCAATATGCCACCTGTGAAATGTGACAATGCAAGAAGCTTAAGCCAGAGTTATAAGAGATGGATAAAATTGTATGACACAGATATTCCTCCAGATACCTAATTTAAATGTTAAAACAATTGAGACTCTCTCTCTTATACACACACACACACACACACACACACACACACCCCAGAATCAAACAGCAAGGATATAAGTCCACACTAACCATCTAGCACCTACAAACGTGTATTTGCGCTCGTCCCGCTGTGTTCTCCCCATATTCCTTTCAATATCACCCCCTCCTTTCTGCCAGTTTCTAAACTCACAACTAACTTGCCTACCCAAATCTTGCGGCTGTGGGAGGAGACGTTCTACAAAGTATACTTAATGTATAAGGAACCCTTAAGATATTTAATTAGGAGTTTTAGATATTAAAACTAATTCACTTCACGTTAAAAAGTTGCTCATAAGGAATGTCAGTTAGGGCCTGCCCTTGTCAACATTATCACATTGAGAATGGTATTCTTACTTACACCACTGTGAACTTGTGACCGTTGGTCATCTCTGGAAAATGAGCTGTAATTTTTAGATCGGGGTTTGGTTAAATCTGCCCTGATGTGTCACTAATTCAAGCCAACAACAGAAAAACATAATATTCTGAGAAAAAAATGAGATAAAGGTCTTTGTAGTAGATAATTCATTTTTAGACATTATTAGAAACATAGAAAATATAGAAAACCTACAGCACAATACAGACCCTTCGACCCTCAAAGTTGTGCCGACCATGTCCATACCTTAGAAATTACTAGGCTTACCCATAGCCCTCTTTTTCTAAGCTCTGTGCACCTATCCAAAAGTCTCTTAAAAGACCCTATCGTATCCACCTCTACCACCGTTGCCGGCAGCCCATTGCACGCACTCACCACTCTCCGCGTAAAAAGAACTTATTCCTGACACGTCCTCTGTACCTACTCCCTAGCACCTTAAACTTGTGTCCTCCTGTGGCAACCATTTCAGCCTTCGGGAAAAAGCCTCTGACTATCCACACAATCAATGCCTCTCATCATCTTATACACCTCTATCAGGTCACCTCTCATCCTCTGTCGCTCCAAGGAGAAAAGGCTGAGTTCACTCAAACTGTTTTCATAAGGCTTGTTCCCCAATCCAGGCAACATCCTTGTAAATCTCCTCTGCACCCCTTCTATGGTTTCCACATCCTTCCCGTAGTGAGGCGACCAGAACTGAGCACAGTATTCTAACTGGGGTCTGACCAGGGTCCCATATAGCTGCAACATTACCTCTCAGCTCCTAAGTTCAATTCCACGATTAATGAAGGCCAATACACCATACACCTTCTTAACCACAGAGTCAACCTGCGCAGCTGCTTTGAGCATCCTATGGACTCGAATCACAAGATCCCTCTGATCCTCCACACTGCCAAGAGTCTTACCATTAATACTATATTCTGCCATCATATTTGACCTACAAAAATGAACCACTTCACACTTATCCGGGTTGAACTCCATCTGCCACTTCTCAGCCCAGTTTTGCATCCTATCAATGTCCCACTGTAACTTCTGACAGCCCTCCACACTATCCACAACACCTCCAACTTCTCTGTCATCAGTAAGCTTACTAACTCATCCCTGCACTTCCTCATCCAGGTCATTTATAAAAATCACAAAGAGTAAGGGTCCCAGAACAGATCCCTGAGGCACTCCACTGGTGACCGACCTCCATGCAGAATATGACCTGTCTACAACCACTCTTTACCTTCTGTGGGCAAGCCATTTCTGGATCCACAAAGCAATGTCCCCTTGGATCCCATGCCTCCTTACTTTCTCAATAAGCCTTGCATGGGGTACTTATCAAATGCCTTGCTGAAATCCATATACACTACATCTCCTGCTCTTTCTTCATCAATATGTTTAGTCACATCCTCAAAAAATTAAATCAGACTCGTGAGGCACAACCAGCCTTTGACAAAGCCATGCTAACTATTCCTAATCATATCCAAGAAAGCCCAGCAGCATCTCTACTTTCTGCGAAGGCTAAGAAAAGTCAATCTCCCACCCCCTATCCTCACCACATTCTACAGAGGATGTATCGAGATCATCCTGAGCAGTCGCATCACTGCCTGGTTTGGGAATTGCACTGTCTTGGATTGCAAGACCCTGCAGTGGATAGTGAGGTCAGCTGAGAAGATCTTTGGGGTCTCTCTTCCTGCTATTACAGACATTTACACCATAATTCATAATTCCTGCCTCTCAGGATCTTCTCCATCAACTCACCAACCACTGAAGTAAGACTCACTGGTCTATAATTTCCTGGGCTATCTCTACTCCCGTTCTTGAATAAAGGAACAACATCCACAACCCTCCAATCCTCTGGAACCTCTCCGTCCCCATTGATGATGCAAAGATCATTGCCAGAGGCTCAGCAATCTCCTCCCTCGCCTCCCACAGTAGCCTGGGGTACATCTCATCTGGTCCCGGCGACTTATCCAACTTGATGCTTTCCAAATCTCCAGCACATCCTCTTTCTTAATATCTTCATGCTCAGGCTTTTCAGTCTGCTGCAAGTCATCAATACAATCGCCAAGATCCTTTTCCATTGTGAATACTGAAGTAAAGTATTCATTAAACAACACACATCAAAGTTGCTGGTGAACGCAGCAGGCCAGGCAGCATCTCTAGGAAGAGGTACAGTCAACATTTCGGGCTGAGACCCTTCGTGAGGACCAACTGAAAGAAGAGCTAGTAAGAGATTTGAAAGTGGGAGGGGGAGGGGGAGATCCAAAATGATAGGGGAAGACAGGAGATGGAGGGATGGAGCCAAGAGCTGGACAGTTGATTGGCAAAAGGGATATGAGAGGATCATGGGACAGGAGGTCCAGGGAGAAAGAAAAGTGAGGGCGGGGGGACCCAGAGGATGGACAAGGGGTATAGTGAGAGGGACAGAGGGAGAAAAAGGAGAGAGAGAGAAAGAATGTGTGTATATAATGTCATGTGTGACACCAAGCAGAGGTACCGGACGGATGATGCTAATGAGAGAGATAAGAAAGACAATGGAGAAACATTCAAAATGCTAATAAGAGAGAAGAGAGGGATTAACGGGAAAGAAACACAATTCAGATATTGACAGACCAGTTGCTTTGAGCCTGAACTGTTTGAAGTTTGACGGACAGGTGATACCCCAGCAGGGGGATAAAAGGAGCAGGCTTGCTAAGGCACGAGACACACCACGAGACCCTGGAAAGAGCAGTGTGCCCCCACAAGTTAATGTGAGTTTGGAGGACCGGTTCACGGAAACTGACCAGAGGCTCACAGGGTGTAAGGGTATGATCGGTGGGAACCCCTGGAGTGTGTGTCCGCCCTTGCCTGGGTGCCGGGTTGACTGCGGAAGAACGATAGTATCCGGAATGGAGGGGTCACAGTCGGTGACCACAGTCTCTGTCTGTCTCTCTCTCTCTCTCTTTCTCTCACAGTATGACAACAGTGATTACTGCGAACTGCACTAAACTGAACTGAACTCTGCCATAGAGCTTGGTTGATTCCTATTTCTCTAGTTCTGTGTATATGTGTATACTATCATTGCTAACCTGTTACATTTCTATCCTTGCGGTTAGTGTACTGTATTACTTATTTCTTTAATAACTTTATTAGTTCCTAGTAATCCAGACTCCAACGAGCGTTCCATTTCTGCTGGTTTGGCAACCCAGTTACGGGGTACGCAACAATAAATAAATAATGGATGGGGTACGAGGGGGAGGTGGGGCATTAACGGAAGTTTGAGAAGTCAGTGTTCATGCCATCATTCATTAAGTACCTCTGCTATTTCTCTCCGGTTCCATACACACTTTCCCATTGTTACACTTGATAGGTCCTATTCTTTCACGTCTTATCCTCTTGCTCTTCACATGCTTGTAGAATGCCTTGGGGTTTTCCTTAATCCTGCCTGCCAGGGCCTTCTCATGCCCCCTTCTGGCTCTCCTAAGTTCGTTTATAAGCTCCTCCCTGTTAGCCTTATAATCTTCTAGATCTCTAACATTACGTAGCTTTCTGAACCTTTTGTAAGCTTTTCTTCTTGACTAGATTTATTACAGCCTTTGTACACCATAGTTCCTGTACCCTACCATAACTTCCCTGTCTCATTGGAACGTACCTATGCAGATCTCCACACAAATATCCCCTGAACATTTGCCACATCTCTTCCGTACTTTTCCCTGAGAACATCTGTTTCCAATTTAAGCTTCCAATTTCCTACCTGATGGCCTCATAATTCCCCTTACTCCAATTAAACACTTTTCTAACCTGTCTATTCCTATTTCTCTCCAATGCTATTGTAAAGGAGACAGAATTATGATCACTATCTCCAAAATGCTTTCCCACTGAGAGATCTGACACCTGACCAGGTTCATTTCCCAATACCAAATCAAGTACAGTCTCTCCTCTTGTAGGCTTATCTACACATTGTGTCAAGAAACCTTCCTGAACACACCTAACAAACTCCACCCCATCTAAACCCCTTGCTCTAGGGAGATGCCAATCGACATTTGGGAAATTAAAATCTCCCATCATGACAACTCTGTTATTATTACACCTTTCCATGATCTGTTTCCCTATGTTCTCCTTGACATCCCTGTTACTATTGGGCAGCCTATGAAAAACACCCAGTAAAGTTATTGACCCCTTCCTGTTCCTATCCTCCACCAACAGACTCCGTAGACAATCCCTCCATGACGACCACCTTCTATACAGCCGTGACACTATCTCTGATCAACAGTGCCACACCCCCACCTCTGTTTCCTCCCTCCCTGTCCTTTCTGAAACATCTAAAACCTGGCACTTAAAGTAACCATTCCTGCCCCTGAGCCATCCAAGTCTCTGTAATGGCCACCACATCATATCTCCAAGTACTGATCCACACTCTAAGCTCATCCACTTTGTTCACAATACAGTACTCCTTGCGTTAAAATAGACACACCTCAAACCTTCGGTCTGAGTGCGTCCCTTCTCTATCACCTGCCTGTCCTCCCTCTCCCACTGTGTACAAGCATTCTCTATTTGTGAGCCAACCACCTCTTCCCAGTCTCTTCAGTTCAGTTCCCACCCCCAACAATTCTAGTTTAAACTCTCCCCAGTAGCCGTAGCAAACCTACCCACCAGGATATTGGTCCCCCTGGGCTTCAAGTGCAACCTGTCCTTTTTGTACAGTTCACACCTGCCCCAAAAGAGGTCCCAATGATCCAGAAATCTGAATCCCTGCCCCCTGCTTCAATCCCTCAGCCACACATTTATCCTCCACCTCATTCTATTCCTATTCTCACTGTCGCGTGGCACAGGATGTAACCGAGACGACTACCTTTGCGGTCCTGCTTCTCAACTTCCTTCCTAACTCCCTGAAGTCTTTTTTCAGGGCCTCTTCCCTTTTCCTACCTATGTCATTGGTACCAATATGTACCACGACCTCTGGCTGTTCTCCCTCCCACTGCAGGATATCTTATTGATAAGATTGTTTGTCACTCACTAATGGGAATATTAGTTTGGAAGAAAATGCTTGCATTTGAAATCACATTTCTATATTGGAATGTTTTAAAATAATCCCATTTGTAACAGCTAATACATTACTCAAAAAATACTGAACTCTGAAAAAAATGTATTGACTGAAACTACTAATCCCTTCATGAATATCTTCCTTTTGGACATCCAGTTAAGTTTTCAATCACATCATGTCATTGTGATTCTAAGCCTGCAAACATAGTCATAATCATAGTCATACTTTATTGATCCCGGGGGAAATTGGTTTTCGTTACAGTTGCACCATAAATACTAAATAGTAATAAAACCATAAATAGTTAAATAGTAATATGTAAATTATGCCAGTAAATTATGAAATAAGTCCAGGACCAGCCTATTGGCTCAGGGTGTCTGACCCTCCAAGGGAGGAGTTGTAAAGTTTGATGGCCACAGGCAGGAATGACTTCCTGTGATGCTCAGTGCTGCATCTCAGTGGGATGAGTCTCTGGCTGAATGTACTCCTGTGCCCACCCAGTACATATTGTAGTGGATGGGAGACATTGTCCAAGATGGCATGCAACTTAGACAGCATCTTCTTTTCAAACACCACTGTGAGAGAGTCCAGTTCCATCCCCACAACATCACTGGCTTTACGAATGAGTTTGTTGATTCTGTTGGTGTCTGCTACCCTCAGCCTGCTGCCCCAGCACACAACAGCAAACATGATAGCACTGGCCACCACAGACTCGTAGAACATCCTCAGCATCTTCCGGCAGATGATAAAGGACCTCAGTCTCCTCAGGAAATAGAGATGGCTCTGACCCTTCTCGTAGTAAAGCCAAAATCAAAGTTGCATTAGTTACCGTCTAATCTTTGGAATCATATAACAGACACCACAGTGATAAGTTTGCAATATCATGTGCTCCTTGCTGAGTCTGGGGCTTTTCCCTGTGACTTGTGTGGGGAATACAAAGAAACTGGATTGACCTAGCACCCCTCCTAGTGGTTGATGGTAGAGAGCAGTGTCTTGGAAAAGAAATATTTGTTCTCTTGGAATTATAAGATATGTGATTGATATGTGAATTGTAAGATCTGTTAATTTGGAGAACTGCAACTTAGTTTTAAAAAAATTCAAAAGAGCACTACTTAAATTTGGTACAGTTGGAATTTCAATAATTTGCAAGTTAAATTTTGTTTTAAGAATATTATAGATTTCATGACTGAGCAAAACAATGGAAGCAAATTAAATAATGTTTTTAAGAGGCTGTCAGTCACATGAATGCAGGGAATGGAAAAATATGGATCATGTTTAAACAGGAGAGATTTAGTTTAATTTGGCATTGTGTTCTGCCAGACATTATGGGCTGAAGAACCTGCTCCTCTGTTGATCTCTTTTCTGTCCTAATGAATATAACCACGAGATACAGTTTTCCACGGAACCAGATTGAACAAATAATTACCCATGTGTTACAGCCATGGGATTATGTTTGCCAACAACAACACAATGCTAAAATGAATTCTATGAAGGGTGATCATATAGAGGTGTTTAGAATTGTGAAGGGCATAGATAGGGTTAAAATAACGAATCAGTTTTAAAAATAGGTAGATGAAGTGAGGTAGAAAGGTAAACAATTAAAACAATTAATTGCATCTGTGTTTGTGTGCACATTCATGCCAACAGTATGATAAAAATCTTGCATCTTGCAACATTTTACTCCAACATGTGTTTCAGCTGCATCCTTCAAAAATTGGCAAAATTGATTTGAAAGAATGTTAACTTTTCATGCACACGGGTTAAGGATAGTATAGGTGGTACTGTGATGGTCTTTTCCTATATTAAAAGACCTCTTGCCTCTACCACCTCCCAACTTGAACTGTCAACTGATCCTTGCATGTAATAGCAGGACAATGGAACAGAGCTTCACAGGAAAATCTCAGACTACTTCCCCCATGAAAAGGACCCCACTCAAGACCATCAGGACATTGTTCTGGTACATCACCAACCTCATCAAATCCAGAGATTGCCCATCCATGCCACCAGCCTCATGGTTCACTTACCCCACACTGCTTATTTTTTCCTGCTGCCCAAGATCCACAAACCTGACTGTCTGGGTAAGCCCATTATTTCTGCCTGCTCCTGCTTCACTGAACTTGTGTCCACATACCTTGACTCCATTTTGTCCTGCTTGGTTCAGTTCCTTTTCCCCTACATCCACGACACTTCACATGCTCTTGATCTCAACAACTTTCAATCCCTTGGCCTTGATCACTGCATTTCCACCATGGATGTCCAGACCCTATAAATTCTGTTTCCCATCAAGAAGGCCTTGTAGCTCCTTGCTTCTTTCTCGACAACAGGCCCAACCAGTTTCCGCCACCCTCTTTCATCTGACTGAACTTCTCTTCAAACTCAACAACTTCTCTACAACACACACAAAAATTGCTGGTCAACGCAGCAGGCCAGGCAGCATCTGTAGGAAGAGGTACAGTCGACGTTTCGGGCCGAGACCCTTCGTCAGGACTAACAGAAAGAAGAGATAGTAAGAGATTTGAAAGTGGGAGGGGGAGGGGGAGATCCAAAATGATAGGAGTAGACAGGAGGGGGAGGGATAGAGCCGAGAGCTGGAAAGTTGATTGGTAAAAGGGATACGAGGCTGGAGAAGGGAAAGGAACATGGGACGGGAGGCCTAGGGAGAAAGAAAGGGTGGGGGGAGCCCAGAGGATGTGCAAGGAGTTATAGTGAGAGGGACAGAGGGAGAAAAAAGAGAGGGAAAAAAGGGCAAATAAATAAATAAGGGGTGGGGTATGAAGGGGAGGTGGGGCATTAATGGAAGTTAGAGAGGTCAATGTTCATGCCATCAGTTTGGAGGCTACCCAGACAGAGTGTAAGTGTTGTCCATCCAACCTAAGTGTGGCTTCATCTTGACAGTAGAGGAGGCCGTGGATAGACATATCAGAATGGGAATGGGATGTGGAATTAAAATGTGTGGTCACTGGGAGACAATTTCTGTTTTAGCTTCTCCCACTCTCTCCAAACTCAAGGTGTAGCCATGAGCACCAATATGGGTCCCAGCTATGCATGCTTTCTTGTTGGCTATGTGGAGCAGTCCACGTTCCAAGCCTTTCCTGGTAATGTTTCCCAACTTTTTCTGCACTGCCCTGACAACTGCTTTGGTGCTGCATCATGTTGAGCTCATCAATTTCATCAACTTTGCCTTCAGCTTTCACCCTGCTCTTATATTTACTTAGTTCATTTCTGGCACCCCTCTCCCCTTTCTCGATCAGTCTATCTCTATCTACGGAGACAAAATGTCCACCGATATCTTTTATAAACCTACCTACTCTCATGGCTATCTTGACAATATCTCTTCCTACCCCATCTCCTCTAAAAATGCCAGTTCCTTCATCTATGTTGCATCTGTTCTCAGGATGAGGGTTTCCTTTCCAGGACATCAGAGATGTCTTCCTTCAAAGAATGGGGTTTCCCTTTCTCAACCATGTTCTCCATCTTCTGGACATCCACCCACACCTCATAATCCTGCTGTCTTAACAGAGATAGAGTTCTTTTTGTCCTCACCCACCACTCCAAAAGCCTTCACATCCGGCACATCTTTCTCAGCAAATTCCTCCATCTTCAATGGCCCTATGACCAAACACACTTTTATCTCGCTCTCCCACCCCTTCTCCTCTTTCTACAGAGATTTCTCCCTCCATGATTCCCTTGTCCATTATTGTCCCCTCCTGCCAATTTTCTTTCTGGTACGTATTCCTGCAAGTGGAAAATGTGCCATACCTGTCCATTCACTTCCTCCCTCACTTCCATTCAGGGCCCTGAACAGTCCTTGCAGATGAGGCAACACTTCACCTGCAAGTCTGTCGGAGTCATCTACTGTATCTGGCGTTCCTGGTGTGGCCTCCTCTACATCGGTGAGACCTGACATAGACTGAGGGACTGCTTTGTCAAAAACCTTCACCCCATCTGCACCAGGGAGGATTTTGCAGTGATTGAACATTAATTCCACTCTCCAATCCCATTCTAGCATGTTGGACCTTGGCCTCTTCTACTGCCATGGTGAGGCCATTCTCAAATTGAAGAAGGAACACCCCCTTTTCCATCTGGGCTCTCTGCAACTTGATGGCAACAACATCAATTTATCCAACCTCTGCTAATTTTTCCCTCCTCTCTGCAATACCCCCCCCCATACCTTTTCTCTTCTCCTCATCTGCCTATCACCTTCCCCTCATTCCCCCCCCTTCCCTTTTTCCTATGGTCCATTCTCCTCTCCTATTAGACTCCTTCTTCTCTAGCCCTTTAACTTTTCCATCTTTCACTTCCTAGTTTCTTACTTCATCCCCCCAGCCTCCCACACCCACCTGACTTCACCTAGCTTGTACTCCTTCCTTCATCTTCCTTACTTTCCAGTCCTGTTGAAGGGTCACAGCCTGAAACATCAACTGTTTATTCATTTCCATAGATGCTACTTGATCTGCTGAGTTCCTTCAGCATTTTGTGTGTGTTGCAAAGAAAAATCTTAGACGTTTTTTGTCATAAAGAACCAGTTGCTAGAAGAGCTGAAACACATTTTAAATGTTAGTTTATTCCACTTTGAACTGGAAATGAGCACAGCAGAAAGTAAGTTCCAATGCAAAGTAACCTGTAACACATACATCCTCACGCTCCCTATGGATCTTAGTGAGTTTTACAACTGCCACTCTGCTTTATCACCTTCCTGTCTGCAAATTTGTCTCTCTGAATCTATATGATACAGACTTGTGCTTTGGATATAAATCTGAAAACTAATGAAGTCTAAATAAGGAACTGAATAACTTTCATGATCAAGCATTCTTGTAAAAAATCTGTAACTTTTTCAAGTAGACAGGATACATCACATCTCCTCGACCCACAACTTCAGAGGAGCCCCTAAAAAAATTCCGGATAATATCCTTCATTGATACTTACAAGAGTGTTGGATCCTTGAATTTACGTAAAGAACACTGGACAATAATTTTTTTTGAAATTGTTGCTATCTCAGAAATTTCTTTTGGTTTATGATAGATGACCTGAAGTTGAACACAAATATAATTTCAGACTACTTGTATCGTGTAGAAACAAGAAATTAACTTTTATTGAATATAAAGTGTTTAATTGCGTAACAGGGCTGAGGCTTTGCAATAGTTCAGCTAAGCTAAAAATGTTTTGTTGAGGATTTTCATTTGTACACAGTGTCTGAGGCTTCTTGCTTAAGTGCCCAACAATAATCAGCCAACGTCAATGGGTTCTATTTGCCTGGATACAGTTTCTCCATGACTGCATTGTTCTGGTGAAACCTTTCACCATGCTCATCACTGGCAGTGCTAAGATTTTCAGGGAAGAAATTTAAATGGGAATGCAGAAAATGAATCTTTAGTGATATGTTGCACTTCATGGTTTTGTATGCTTGAAGCATGTTGTTAACCAGCTGCACGTAATTTGGTGCTCTGTAGTTGCCAAGAACGTTTTCAACAAAATCCTTGAATGCCTTCCGAGCAGTTTTCTCCAGTTTCACTAGAAGTTCTTCAGATTGCCTGTCATTGATGACCTGTTTGATTTGTGGGCCAACTAAAAATGCCTGCCTTAATATTGGCATCAGTTACTCTGGGAAACATCTGCCTCAAATATCAAGATCCTTCATGGAAATTTATAGCTGTGGTGATATCACGTGATGTGCCAGTACATGATTGGACAGTGTGCTGAGCGTGGAAATTTATAGCTGTGGTGATATCACGTGATGTGCCAGTACATGATTGGACAGTGCGCTGAGCATGTGCGGGATTGCCAGAATGTTCTAGCACGTGGCTGGGTTAAGACGTGTTTGATTATTACTGTAAATGAAAGTTCTCTAATTCTTTCAGAATATGATTCTGTACTGTTAACCCACAGTATGTTTAAACAGAAGTAACATAACATGGTGTCAGAAGTGGTTCTGGAAGAATAATACGGGAGAATCGAGAATCGAAGATGATCGGAAAAAAAGAGAAGAAGAAAAAAGTTCAAACTGTAAACAGTAAAATGGAAGGTTTACAACCCCCACCAAAACTTCAGCTGACTGGCAATGTAGCTGAGAATTGGAGGATATTCAAGCAACAGTTCGAACTGTACTTATCCGCGATCGATTATGAAGAAAAATCGGAAAAAAGCAAATCTGCACTTTTGATCCATGTAATCGGGAACGACGTAGTAGAGGTATATAATAATTTTGTCTTTGAAGATGGAGATAATTTCAATTTAAAGTTGATAATGGACAGATTTGAAGTATTGTGTATACCTAAGTGTAATTTAATATATGAGCGATATAATTTCTTCACGTGTGCAGAGAGCCGCTTAAACAATTGATCAGTATGTTACTGAGTTAAGAAAGTGTAGTAGAACATATGAGTTTGGATTGCTCACGGACTCTCTCATTAAAGATAGACTTGTTTGTGGCACTCAGGTCGGAGGAGGTGCGGCAGGTGAAGCTAATTACTCAAATTATCAGCTAATATAAGCAAGGCTTGCTCTAGGGGAGCGGCCTTGTCGAGGGAAGTGCCTTGTGAGAAAAGTGCGAGTCTTTGGCTCAGGAGTCTTCAGCGAGGAGACTGAGAGAGGAGACTATGCCACAGTTGGAGAGGGTGAGAAGTGGAGAAGAGATGACCGCTAGGCTGATTCAGTGTGCTGCGTGCATGATGTGGGAGGTCAGGGACACTGAGAGTGCCTCTGGATCCTACAGTTGTGGAAAATGTGTCCAGATTCAGCTTCTGAAGGACTGTGTTGCAGCACTGGAGAGGCAACTGGATGATGTTAAGTTCATCCGGGAGAACGAGAGTTTTCTGGACAGGACCTACGGTGAGGTCGTTACACTCAGGATATAGGAAGAGAGAAGAAGGACGACGATGAGCAAGGAAAGGATGCTTGAAGTACAGGAGACCCCGGGAGATGTGCCTCTCGTAAACAGGTTCTCCCTCTTGGAAGCTGTCGGGACAGAAGACAGTGCCAGTCTGAGAGGCAGACGGGTCTGCGAGTCAACAACTGGTGCTGAGGCAAACCCGAGGAGACAGACGTCAGGCAGAGCCGTGGTAGTAGGGGACTCCATAGTGAGAGGTACAGAAAGTGGTTTCTGTGGCAACAGGCGAGATTTAAGGATGGTGTGTTGCCTCCCTGGTGCCTGGATCCAGGATGTCACAGACCGATTGCAGGGAATCCTCAAGAGTGAAGGTGAACATCCAGAAGTGGTGGTGCATGTCTGCACAAGTGACGTGGGGAAGAAGAGGAAAGACATTCTACAGCGCGACTTCAGAGAACTTGAAAGAAGGCTGAAAAGCAGGACTTCCAGGGTGGTTGTCTACGGTTTGCTTCCAGTTCCCCATGCTGGAGTGGTCAAGAACAGGGAGATAATGGATCTGAATGTGTGGCTGAGGAACTGGTGCAGGAAGCAAGGATTTACATTCTTGGACCACTGGGGTATGTTTCGGGGTAAGGATGAATTGTACAAAAGGGACGGGTTGCACCTTAATAAGCGGGGCACCAGCATTCTGGCGGGCAGGTTTGCCTCTGCAACACGGGTGTGTTTAAACTAAGTCGTGGGGGGGAGAGGACGAACTGGAAACATAAGGATGGAGATAAAGGGAAAGTGAGAATAAGAAAAGTTAAGAAAGACAGCAGAATCAACAGAGCAGAAAGCTCAAGCAGGGATCGTACAGTTTGGCCAAGTGAAATGGGAATTGATATGGGAGTTGAGGGGAGTAATGAATTAAAAGTATTATATATGAATGCACGGAGTATGAGAAATAAAGTGGGTGAGCTTGAGGCACAGTTGGAAATTGGTGAGTGTGATGTTGTGTGAATAACAGAGACATGGCTTCAAGTGGACAGGGCCTGGGAAATGAATATTCGAGGGTATACGTCCTATCGAAAGGACAGACTGATGGGCAGAGGGGGTGGGGTGGCTCTGTTGGTGAGGAATGATATTCAGTCCCTTGCGAGGGGGGACATAGAATCAGGAGATGTAGAGTCAGTATGGATAGAACTGAGAAATTCTAAGGGTAGAAAGACCCTAATGGGAGTTATCTACAGGCCCCCAAACAGTAGTCTGGATGTAGGGTGTAAGCTGAATCAAGAGTTAAAGTTGGCATGTTACAATGCTACAGTTGTTATGGGGGATTTCAACATGCGGGTAGACTGGAGGAATCAGGTTGGTGCTGGACCCCAAGAAAGGGAGTTTGTGGAGTCCCTCCGAGATGGATTCTTAGAACAGCTTGTACTGGAGCCTACCAGAGAGAATGCAATTCTAGATTTAGTGTTGTGCAATGAACTGGATTTGATCAAGGACCTCGAGGTAAAGGAGCCATTAGGGGGTAGTGACCATAATGTGATAAGTTTTAATCTACAGTTTGAGAGGGAGAAGGGAAACTCGGAAGTGTCAGTATTACAGTTGAACAAAGGGAACTATGGTGCAATGAGGGAGGAGCTGGCCAAAGTTCAGTGGAACAATACCCTAGCAGGGATGAGAGTGGAACAGCAATGGCAAGTGTTTCTGGGAATAATGCGGAAGATGCAGGATCAGTTCGTTCCAAAGAGGAAGAAAGATCCTAAGGGGAGTAAGGGGAGGCCGTGGCTGACAAGGGAAGTAATGGACAGTATAAAAATAAAAGAGAAGAAGTATAACATAGCAAAGACGAGTGGGAAGCCAGAGGATTGGGAAACTTTTAAAGAGCAACAGAAGGTAACTAAAAAGGCAATATGTGGAGAAAAAATGAGGTACGAAGGTAAACTAGCCAAGAATATAAAGGAGGATAGTAAAAGCTTCTTTAGGTATGTGAAAAGGAAAAAATAGTTAAGACCAAAATTGGGCCCTTGAAGACAGAAGCGAGTGAATTTATTATGGGGAACAAGGAAATGGCAGACGAGTTGAACAGGTACTTTGGATCTGTCTTCACTAGGGAAGACACAAACAATCTCCCAGATGTAATAGTGGCCAAAGGATCTAGGATAATGGATGAATTGAAGGAAATTTATATTAGGCAGGAAATGGTGTTGGATGGGCTGTTGGGTCTGAAGGCTAATAAGTGCTTGGGACCTGATGATCTGCATCCCAGGGTACTTAAGGAGGTGGCTTTAGAAATCGTGGACGCATTGGTAATCATTTTCTAATGTTCTATAGATTCAGGATCAGTCCTGTGGATTGGAGGGTGGCTAATGTTGTCCCTCTCTTCAAGAAGGGAGGAAAAGAGAAAACAGGGAATTATAGACCGGTTAGCCTGACGTCGGTGGTCGGAAAGATGCTGGAGTCAATTATAAAAGATGAAATTACGACACATCTGGATAGCAGTAACAGGATCGGTCCGAGTCAGCATGGATTTACGAAGGGGAAATCGTGCTTTACTAATCTTCTGGAATTATTTGAGGATGTAACTATGAAAATGGACAAGGGAGAGCCAGTGGATGTAGTGTACCTGGACTTTCAGAAAGCCTTTGATAAAGTCCCACATAGGAGATTAGTGGGCAAAATTAGGGCACATGGTATTGGGGGCAGAGTACTGACATGGATTGAAAATTGGCTGGCTGACAGAAAACAAAGAGTAGCGATTAACGGGTCCCTTTCGGAATGGCAGGCGGTGGGGGTACCGCAGGGTTCAGTGCTGGGACCACAGCTGTTTACAACATATATTAATGATTTAGATGGGGGAATTAAAAGTAACATCAGCAAATTTGCCAATGACACAAAGCTGGGTGGCAGTGTGAAATCTGGAGAGGATGTTATGAGAGTGCAGGGTGACTTGGACAGGCTGGGTGAGTGGGCAGATGCATGGCAGATACAGTTTAATGTGGATAAATGTGAGGTTATCCACTTTGGTGGTAAGAACGGGAAGGCAGATTATTATCTAAATGGAGTCAAGTTAGGAAAAGGGGAAGTACAACAACATCTAGGTGTTCTTGTACATCAGTCACTGAAAGCAAGTATGTAAGTACAACAGGCAGTGAAGAAAGCTAATGGCATGCTGGCCTTCATAACAAGGGGAATTGAGTATAGGAGCAAAGAGGTCCTGCTGCAGCTGTACAGGGCCCTGGTGAGATCACACCTGGAGTACTGTGTGCAGTTTTGGTCTCCAAATTTGAGGAAGAACATTCTTGCTATTGAGGGAGTGCAGCGTAGGTTCACAAGGTTAATTCCCGGGATGGCGGGACTGTCATATGTCGAAAGATTGGAGCAACTGGGCTTGTATAATCTGGAATTTAGAAGGCTGAGAGGGGATCTTATCAAAACATATAAGATTATTAAGGGATTGGACATGCTGGAGGCAGGAAGCATGTTCCCGCTGATGGGTGAGTCCAAAACCAGAGGCCACAATTTAAGAATAAGGGGTAGGCCATTTAGAACAGAGTTGAGGAAAAACTTTTTCACCCAGAGAGTGGTGGATATATGGAATGCTCTGTCCTAAAAGGCTGTGGAGGCCAAGTCTCTGGATGCTTTCAAGAAAGAGATGGATAGAGCTCTTAAAGATAGCGGAATCAAAGGTTATGGGGATAAGGCAGGAACTGGATACTGATTGTGGATGATCAGCCATGATCACAGTGAATAGCGGTGCTGGCTTGAAGGGCCGAATGGCCTACTCCTGCACCTATTGTTTATTGAAAGTCCGTTGAGAGAGCAAGATTTAAATTTTGAAAAAGCTTTGGCACTTTGCAAAGCTTCTGAAACCGTGGCATTGCAGGCTGAAGGGCTTTTTGCCGAAAACTGCAATGTAAATGCTGTAAAAAAGTGCAAATACATCAAGAAATATAATAATACGTTAACAAAACCAACAGAGAGCAAGATGGCATTGGAAAGAAAAAAGTCGTGATCGCTGTGCACGGGAACATTGTCCAAATCAGTGTCCCGCATATGGCAAAATTTGCAATGGCTGCGGTAAGATTAATCATTTTTCACGCTGTTGCAAAAGTAGAAAGAAGGAAAATAAAATGAAACAAGTAAATGCTGTGCTTGAAGATGAACGTGAGGAATTTTATATAGATGTGCTTTGTGAAAATAAACGAAGTAGGAATGACTGGACTATTCCGTTGCAAGTGAATCAAAACAATATTCTGTTTAAACTTGATACTGGAGCGCAAATAAATGTTCTTGCAGAATCTGAGTTTAATGCTTTCAAGCCAAGACCGAAGTTACATCAGACAAATATAAAAGTGACTGTGTATTCAGGTGCAGACGTTCCAGTTAAAGGAACATGCATGGCAAAAGTATCACACAAAATATTGTGCATACACTTTCATTTGTGGTTGTGCCAAAAAATGTACAGTCAATTCTGGGTTTATCTGCCTGTGAAAGATTTATTTTGGTGAAAAGAATTTTAGTCCTGGACAGTGACACAGAGTCAGAATACAGTGACTTGATGAAAGAGTATGTAGACTTGCTTAAAGGGCTTGGTTGTCTTCCAGGAGAGCACTCGATTAAAATTGACAGTACAGTGCAACCCGTAATACATCTATGCAGCAAAGTACCTTTTGCATTACGTCATCAACTGAAAACAGAGCTAGACAGAATGGAAAGGCTAGGTGTCATATAAAAAGAAATTGATGAACCAACTGAATGGGTCAATTTGCTTGTCTTTGTTGGTAAGAAAAATGGAAAACTGAGGATTTATTTAGATCCAAGAGACTTGAATCAGGCTATTAAAAGAGAGCATTTCAAATTGCCTACTCGTGAAGAAATTATGTCACAGTTTGCTAACGCAAAGTATTTTAGTAAATTAGATGCATCCTCCAGATCCTGGCAAATCAAATTAGATGAAACGAGTTCAACATTGTGTACCTTTAACACTCCTTTTGCCAGATACTGTTTTCTTAGGCTCCCTTTTGGAATTGCATCAGCTCCTGAAGTGTACCATAAAACCATTCACATGTTATATGAGCACATTGAGGGCATAGATACATCAATGGACGATATTATTATTTGGGGATTTCTATACAAGAGCATGACGCCAGGCTCAGACAAGTCTTTGAGGCAACACACAAGGCTCACCTGAAGTTGAATAAAGACAAATATCAGCTAGGAGTGACTGAACTTACTTTTGTGGGTGATATCATCAGCAAAGAGGGTGTGCGTCCTAATCCATTGACAGTTTCTGCTATTGAGAACATGCCAAGACCGCAATGTAAAAGGATGTTCAGAGGTTTATGGGAGTGGTTAACTATGTGAGAAAATTTATACCCAATCTCTCAGAACAGCTTGCTCCATTGAGGCAGCTAACAGAAAAGAGAAATGGATGGAGCTGGAACCATGAACAGGAGAAGGCATGGCTAAATCTCAACAAAGTACTCACAAAAGAACCTGTGTTGAAATTTTATGATGCTCAGAAACCCATCAAAATCTCATGTGATGCACCTCAAGCAGGCTTAGGGGCAGTATTACTCCAGAAACATGATCAGGAATGGCTGCCAGTGGCTTATGCATTTTGTTCATTATCCAATCCAGAAACAAGGTATGCCCAAATTGAAAAAGAATTGCTCAGTATTATGTTTGCTTGTGAGAGATTTCATCAGATTGTGTCAGGGCAATCTATTGATGTTGAAACTGATCATAAGCCATTGATTGCATTGTTTAACAAACCTTTAAGCAACTGTCCTTTGCGAATTCAGAGAATGATGATCAAATTGCAAAGATATGCGTTGAATGTGTCATACACACCTGGAAAATTCATGTACATGGCTGACACACTTTCCAGAGCTGTGGATCCAATAACAAAAGACACTCATAAGAACGTTATTGATGTTCAGGCATTTATTGATATGGTCATAGAAACTGTACCTGTTGCTCCCAAAAAGTTGGAACTGCTGCGTCTTGAGACAGAGAAGGACAAAATTCTCAATCAGGTAATACAAGTGTTGTTGGATGGATGGCCAGATAATAGGCATGACTGTACCTCAGTAGTACAAGTTTATTGGAACCACAGATCAGAACTGTCTGTTGTGGATGGGATATTGTACAAAGGTAGTAGAATTGTTATACCGAAAAGTCTCCATAAAGAAATGCTTGATAAAATTCATGAAGACCACCTAGGCATTGAAAAATGTAAGAGAAAGGCAAGGGAAGTGATGATTTGGCCCAGTATGAAACAAGAGATTGCAGGATTGGTATCTTCTTGTCAAATATGCCTTAAATACCAAACTAGCAACCATAAGGAGCCACTGCATCCACACCCGAATACTCAGAGACCTTATCAGAAGGTAGGCGTTGATTTTTTTATAACTAACAACGAAGACTATCTATTAATAACAGATTACTACTCATAGTATCCTGAAGTGTGTTGTCTGGGCAGAACAACTGCAGAAAGTGTAATTACGTGCATGAAATCGGTTTTTTCAAGACATGGTGTACCTGATGAAGTTTTCACGGGCAGTGGTCCACAATTCAGTACTGAATGCATGAAACATTTTGCTTGTGAATGGGGCTTTGTTCATACAACATCTAGTCCATCTTTCCCTCAGTCTAGTGGATTAGTTGAGAACTACTACTACTACGTTGACTCAGGCCTAGGGGGCTGGCGTCGGGCACGATGACGGACTCTCCATTTCTCCCTCTCCCTCATCAGTGTGTTCCGTTAATCTATTAGTTGAGAAATAGGGGGTAGGAACTGTCAAGAAACTGATGCACAAAGCAAAAGATAGTGGAAATGATTTATATAAATCCTTGTTAGCCTTCTGCAGTACTCCACTTCAATGTGGATTTTTGCCTGCTCAGCTCTTGATGGGACGACGTTTGAGATCTAATCTGCCAATGGATGTGAGCCTTCTGAGAACAGAGGGAGGTGAACAAGTGAAAAGATGGAAAGATGAACACAAAGCAAAACAGAAAATATACTTTGATAGACATTCTCGTCCATTACCTGAACTGCACCAAGGAGATGAAGTGAGGATACAAGACAAAATGAACACATGGACGCAGAAAGCTACAGTACTTGAAGAAGTAGAACCCAGATTATACATGGTCCAAACCGAGGAGGGAGCAGTGGTAAGAAGAAATCGCAAAAACCTCAAGAAAGAGCCAACTTCAGAGATTCAGTGAACTGATGCAGACAAGACAAAACACGTAAAGGATAACAAGGGAACACAAGATCTGTGTGTACCACTTAGAAGGTCTACTCGTCTTCATAAACCCACAGAAAGACTGATAGAGACTTGTTGAATTATGTATTTGCTTTGATTAACATTGTTAATTGTTCTTCTTTTTAAGGAAAGGAAGATGTGGTGATATCACGTGCAATGATGTGCCAGTACATGATTGGACAGAGCACTGAGCATGTATGGGATTGCCAGAATGTTCCAGCACGTGGCTGGGTTAAGACGTGTTTGTTTATTACTGTACAGAAAAGCGCTCTAATTCTTCCAGAATATGATTCTATACCGTTAACCCATTTGCCTTTAAACAGAAGTAACATAACAATAGCCTTTCTAAAAACTGTCCTAGCATGCAACATCCGCCCTATCTAAGCATGCCCAGGCATGCCTGATCAAGATAGAAACCTTTTCAGCTTGCATCATGGGCAACCTTTTACTTGACTTGAATTATGAATAGAATAAATATATAGGTGATTTAAAATGGTGCATGACAGGGAAATTTCATGGTGATTTTCATGATCAGCAGCCCAAAATCCATAAGATACATCCAAAAGTAATCAGGAATCAAAATCTTTGATGTCTAGTGCATGCTCCTCTGCATGTTTTCAAACCTCCACGACTTTACTATACTGCTGCAAATAAAACTGTTCACAATGATCCAAATATGGCCTAAATGCAATTTTATGCAAATATAATGTGACTTCCTGACTTGATTTACAAATACAATGATAAAATACTGTACAAGCAAATAATCCATGTGCTGAACATTGTCAACTGATTATGGTTCATAAATGAATTTACTTGACTATCGAATTCAATATAGTAATTTTCACTCTAACTGGAGTTTAGTTCTCATTTATGGTTTACTGGAAATTTCTGAATTTTAACTTTTGAACCAACTTAGTCGAGCAAAATGCAAACCAGATTGGATGACATGGAAGAGAACATTGAGAGAAGGAATGATTATGTACAATGGAGATGAATTAAACATAATTGAAATTAGCCTCTTCCAGTTTGATGTGGAATAAATTGTGCTAGGAATGTATTTTGGGGCACTCAGTACAACACAGGAAATAGATAGGAAGGATTTCAATCTATTTCAGATTTGCTTATTTATAGATAAAGTCTGAATAGGCCCATCCGGTCTTCTGAGCCGTGCTGCCTAGCAACCGCCGATTCAACCCCAGCCTAACCTAATCACACGACAATTTAGAACGACCATTTAACTTATTAACTGATACATCTTTGGACTGTGGGATGAAACTGGAGCACCCAGAGAAAATTCATGCATTCTACAGGGAGGTCATACAAACTCCTTACAGAGAATGCCGGGATTGAACTCCAAACTCCAACACCCGAACTGGAATAGTGTCACTCTAACCGCTATACTACCATGGTGCCCAAGATTAGTTTGCAAGGCTTGATAAGAATTTATAAATTAATTTTATTTCTGGACATGATTATAGACTGAGGTACCCATAGTAGTTGTACTGCAAAATAATATGATAAATAGTAAAAAAAAAAAAGGACGTGTACTAATCCTTCATTTTAACTCATTTTTCATCTCTACAGAGTCCAATATTTCAAGTTAAAACTCGATATTCTATTCCTTTTCCATTATGAGTCCCAATGCACTTTGCTGCTAAATGGCTACTTTAAAATACAGTATGTTTCTAGTGTGGCTGTCATAAGGTGGTGGCTGGGAACAGACCCAAGTGCAAGACACAGACACTGAAGTACTAGGGACAGGACTAGGATACAGGACGAGGGCAAGGACATGGACGCGAAAACCAGGAACCCGGAACAGGACTGGACAAGAGAGCTAGGAGCCCGGGCTTGGACTCTGAGCCAGAGACTGGACAAGGACCCAGTACCTGGGTCTTGCCTCTGGCTCGGACCCCAGAACTAGGCAAAGACGAGGCTTGGCTGGCAGGCAGGACGAGGCTGGAGTCTTCAGGCTTGAGGCTAGAGGCGAGTCTTCAGGCTTGAGGCTAGAGGTTAGAGGCTGGAGTCTTCAGGCTTGAGGCTAGGCAGGAGGCTGGAGTCTTCATGCTTGAGGCTAGGCAGGAGGCTGGAGTCTTCAGGCTTGAGGCTAGGCAGGAGGATGGAGAGACTTGAGGCATGGCTTGGCAAGAGGCTGGAGACTTGAGACTTGAGGCGAGGCTGGAGACTTGAGACTTGAGGCGAGGCTGGAAGCTGGAGGCAGGAGACTGGAAGCTCCTCCTGGGCAGGGTGCGGATCACCACCTGACACAGGCAAGGGACAGGAAGGGACAGAACCAACCGTATGTAACGGCAATACAGCCTGGCTTACCTGACTGAGGCAAGGGACAGAACCAACCGCAGGTAACGGCAAGATGGCCTCGCTTACCCGACGGAGGCAAGGGACAGGAAGGGAGAGAGGTATGGGGTGGTTCCAGGACGAGACAACAAGACAAGACAAGGCTTCAGGCAATGCAAGGCAAGACAGAACTTCAGGCGAGGTGAGAGTTACCAGCAAGACAAGGCAGGGCTTCAGGCATTGCAAGATGAAATGAGACCTTCAGGCGAGGCGAGAGTTACTGGCAGGTCTTCAGGTGAGGAAACAGAAGGCAGAGGAAGGGATACGAGGAGTAAGGACAAGAACAATCCAGCAGCCACACCCTGGTCTCTGAAGGTATTTATGTAGCCAGCCCCAACGAGCATCAGCTACCCCAATTAGAGCTCAACAAGAACAGAAACAGGGTAGACAGGAAAACCTGGAGCAAGGGTCGATGGACCGGACCGTGAACCGGAATACAGACTTCTTGGACCGGACCATGACAGTGGCAGCCAAATAACAAAGAACAAAGTCCCAGCTTTGTGATAATAACTATGTGTCTATTTAATGGTGTTAATTGAAGGATAAATATCCACCAAGACAAAACCGGAATTGAAATGTCCAGATGGCTCTAAATTTAAATCATTAAATAATAAGGATCATAAAATTAAAATTAAGTGTAAAATAAGCTTTAATCTAATTTTGTGGATGAACAAGGAAAATTAGTGGTGTGAAGTATTTCAGGCATAGAACAGTCTCCAGGAGACGGAGTCCAAATTCTGCTCTACTGATCACCAATTTATAGAGATCACTTTTAAAGTTCAAAGTTTAAATTAAATTCATTATTAAAATACATACTTGTCATTTTCTTGTGGGGACAGTAAATGAATCTGTAACAGAATAATAACCATATCACAGTGTTTTCCAACCTTTTTTAGCCCAAAGCCCCCCAAAGCACCTTCATACTTGCCTGTGCCTCTCTTCGGCACAATACACTTTCTGGTGCCCCCATAGTGTAAAAACATATCTACCATATGCTAAAATAAGAAATGCAATTCTACTTTAATTTTTTTGTCTTTAAACCTAGCATACACAGTACCTGTACAGCATCTTCAATATTAATGTGATCCTTGAGCTTGATGGTTTTTGGCAAGATTTGAAATATCTGGTTCAAGTTGTGACAGCAAAAGCCTCAAGTCCCCACACGTAACAATGTCCAAACAGTTTCTTCTTTTGTGAGTATGTGGTTCACTGCACTGAAGCCTCTTTCGACAAGATAGGAGGATGGAAATGCAATGAAGAGTAGTTTGGCTCTTCTCCCAAAACCAGGAAAATTTGTATGACAGTGTAGCCACATACCACAAAATCTGATATATTTGGAAAGCATTTTTGCTGTTTCATCGTTCTATATTTTGATAATTTCTTCCTGCAAGCTATCTTCCTGTTCTTCCACCTTGCAAAGAAATCAGTCTGGAATTTCCAGATTTTTCAAATTGTTGAATCAGTTCTGAAAATCCTTCTTCAGAGATTGCAGGTGTAAGCAGTACTCTTGCAAATCACCATTGGTGAAAAAGAGTGCCATTCTTACCACGCAGAAAAACTGTGAGAACGTTCTTCGCCCAATGTTTTGCTTATATATTTCCAATTTTTGATAAAAGTGGACACTGCACTTTTTGTCTGGATTAAGTTGAAATTTTCACTCTGCAATTTTATATCTAGAATGTTCATTTTGTCATACAGTTTGGCTAGGTATGCCACATTTCCACATAGAAGTTCAATCTTGTTTCCCAAGCTCTTGCCAACTTTGAGCAAAAATTCAAGCACAGTTTCAAAAAGATCAAATAAACGTTTTAAGCAGCAGCCTTTTGAAGGCCAATGTACTTCGGTGAGAAGAAGCGAGCATTCAAACTCTTTGTCGTTATCTTGGCACAACTGGTGAAATATTCTCAATATGCTGGAGGAACTCAGTAGGTCGGGCAGCATCCAATGAAATGATCAGTCAATGTTTTGGGCCGGAACCCTTCGTCTGTTCTGCTATTTAATGGATGAACTTTAATTTTGTTGATAGCAGATATTACAAGAGTCATGCATAAAAAAATGTCATTGGCTGAAGTTTTTGGTTGCAAGATGTTCACGATGAATTGTACAATGAGACCAGACTTGGAATTTATTTTCTCATAAATGCGACTAAACCAGCATAGCGACCTGACATAAATGGTGCTCCATCTGTTGCAGAAGAAATCACGTTGCTAATCGGAATACTTTTATCCTCAATATATATTTTGAGCTTATTGTAGATTGATTTTCCTTTGATATTTATTTTGAACCTTTTACAAAAGAGTAACTTTCCCATTTTTGATAAACCATAGAAATGCCATTAGCAATGCCTCGTTCTCTCACACAGTTGACTCAGCCAGTTGTATCCCAAATTCTGTTTTTGTAGCTCTGTGCATAGTTGATTCTTAATGTCTTCACTCATTTCATCAACATGATGAGTTACAGAGTTATTACTCAGAGGAATTGATTTTAAAATACTGGTATCCATTTTGAGAACTGTGGTGAGCACTTCTGATATAGCAGGCATCATTAATCTTTCAGCAATTGTATGAAATTTTCCACACTTTGCTATGAGAAGCAATGAGATCATTATCAAGGTCGTTTTTAGCTTTCTTGGCAAATGATTTGAGTGTGCAACACTTTTCAAATGCTTCTTTCCTTTTCTTGAACCAAGTAATACCATTTCAGGGTGTCTTTTATGGAAGTGTTCCTGCAATCTTGATGGTTTCATGGCTTTATTAAACAGCACAGTATTACAAATAAGACACATGGGGTGTCGCTGATCAGACGGGAATGGAATAAAACCATACTCCAGTTATATAAAATTGTATCGATGACCTTATTGTAGTTTCTGTTTCTTAGCAGGATTAGAATTGAAGGCTTCTCCATCTTCAGACATAGAGATCACGCCATATACATTTAACGATCATTAATGGGGCTAAATTAAAATTAAAAATTAATACAAACTGGGAATGCCCATCAGATGTTGACGGCGGCTGCAAGTTGACATGGATGGAACTATGGTAGTGGCACACAAAGGAATGGTGAGGTGAGGATGATTACAACAGTAAAAATTATGTTGACAAGGATTCAGACTGGAATCTGAATGGCCTAGTAGTTGGGATAAAGCTGGTATTCGGCAAGCTACATTTATACTACTTCAATTAGTGTGATTGACTAATCACGTAAGGTCTCATATCGCCAAAGATAGTTCTTGACCTCACATATGAAGCAGAGGACACTTTGAAACTCTCATGAGAAATCCTCAGAGTCAGCATGTTCATTGATTGGCTATTTCAGTGTTTGGTTCCGGCCAGCGCTGCATCATTGCACGACGTGTTTTCCATAGATCTGTAGAGAAAGTTGAGAGGGTGTATTGACTTACCACTCTTAACTTGCGTGAACTCGCTCCATGCTGCAAGTCAAAGGGAACTGTTGGGCACCCTGGTTGCTAATTTATGCATCCCTAATAATGTCTGTTCAGGTGGTAAGGTCGGATGAGATTGCAGCATTTCAGATGCATTGTGATGATGAGTGCTCACAGCTTGCAGAGCTATAGTTCTTCCTGTGTTCCAGTGCTTCAAGCTCTTTTTCTTTTGGGAAGCGCCTGCTCTACTAACAGTCAGTCAGGTCTTGTACCTCTTAAGGTGCCGCTTACTTTCTCTCTCCTCCCCCCGTTACGATTCATGATTATGAAGACACGTAGTCCTCTTTTATTGTCATTTAGTAATGCATGCATTAAGAAATGATACATTATTTCCTCCGGTGTGATATCACAAAACTCAGGACAAACCAAGACTGAAAAAACTGATAAAACCACATAATTATAACAAATAGTTGCAAACAGTGTAACAATACTATAACTTGATGAAGAAGTCCGTGAGCACAGTAATGTTCAAAGTTTCTCAAATGTCCCACATCTCACACAGATGGGAGAAGGAAGAAAAAACTCTCCCTGCCATGCCGACCACAATCCAACTCTGAGTCATCCGAAAACTTCGAGCTCTGATCAGCTCTCTGACACCAAGTACTGAGCGCTATCTCTGTCCGAACGATTTGACTTCCTTCTCGGTTGCCAAAAGCAGGCAAGGCCAGGGATTTTGAGGCCTACCTTCCGAAAGATTCCTGACCACACAGTAACGACAGCAGCGGATGGGCGTTTCAGAAATTTCTCCAGATGTTCCTCTGTGCTTTCTCGTCCATTCTCCATCAAATCAGAATTGTCCACGGCCCCTATTTAAAAGTTACGATATCATTTTTCACCGGAGGGCTGCGCACTCACGGCGTGCCGCCATCTTCTCCTCCCGCCGATACATTGAATGACATCAAGATGATAATTGGTTGCAAAATATAAAGATAATTAATCAGGATATTGTCTGGAAAGCATTATTTGCTTTTCATGAGATTTGGGAGGTTTCATTTTATGGTGCAGTGTTGTTTACTCAATTAATTGGATTGATTTAGTCATTTCTGCTTACACCTGTTATATCAGGACCATCAATAACACTGTAAATAGTACTTTTGATCCTTCAAATATTTCCATTGAACATATGGGAAAGTCAGAACACACATTTTGCTGAAGCAATACTGTGTAATGTAGGAAAAACATCTAATTTACTCTCATTTGGTAGATCTGTGGCCTCAATTGGTTAAATGAGCTGAAGACTTTGAGCTAATGGCTATAGACACAAGGAGTCTGCTTGCTTGAATTGTGGTATCAAGGAATATCGGCTTGCTTGAAAGCAAAGCAAAAGCATGATAAATGCAAGCAACAAAGTCACATACAAACCTTTTTCTTATACTTTCCCATTGGAACAAATAGCAAAATGTATCATGCACGTAAACTACCAATTAGCCAGAGAGATTATATTAACTTTTCATATCAAGTCCAAAGAATTACTTGAACATTCCATATTTTGATAAATATTGAAAGAAAGATGATCAAAAATGACACTGTTGCAATAATATTGATAGTATATGAGCAGAATTCAAATGCATTTGGCCAGATATTACAGCAGACCTCCACAAATTATATCTCTTCCTCTGTCCCTGCTCAAGAATCAAGAAGAATATGGATGTGTGGGAGATAAACATTGAAAGTACTATCTTCTGATTGCCCCAGGGCATGGATCTAATTTGACAAAATGGAAATGGCTGTCAAAGATATAACTAGATTGGGGAGAGCTCAAGACCATGGAGGAAATTTCTAAAGCAACAATCTGTAGCAAGAACTCCATCTGTGGCGGGGGGGGGGGGGGGGGAAGGATTTTTTGTTGTCTCAGGTTGAATCCGGACATCAAGACTGAGAGTGGACAGGAAAGAGGGAAGAGAGGTGAGACAGAAGCCTGAGTTGATTGGTGTACTGTGGACAGATGAAAGATGATGAGCAGGTAGCATCAGCTGGGGGGGCGGGAGGAGAAGGGCATTGGAGTTGAGAGATAGTGGGAAGTGAATACTAGATGAAGGCAGACAAAGAAAAAAAATGAGATGCATATGGATTAAGGTGAGAAGAAGGGAGGGTGAAAGTTGGAAACAGTTGCTGGGGGTTGTCAGTATGCAGGAACACAAACCATTAACAATGAACCCATGGAATTTTCTGACTGGACTGCCCTGACTGTTCACGTAGTGAAGGCAAACAGCATTATTGAGGTGATGAGATCACAATCAAAGGAAATATAAAGCTAGACTGATACCCCTTAGCACTGACTGATGATCTTTTCTTCAGTTAGGACAGATGTTTATCATTCCTTACACTAGGACACAAGAGACTGAAAATGCTGAAATATGGAGCAATACACAATCTGCTGGAGGAACTCAACTGCAGCATCTGTGAGAGGAAAGAAAATGTTTCGGTTCAAACTCTGCATCAGGACAGAGAGTGGAGAGGCAAAGTGGCCTACAGAGAGAAGGAAAAGGGAGAGGCGAGGAATGATTCTGAGGCCACTGAGGAGGCATGTAAGATGATAGGTAGGTAGTGCCAGGTGGGGGAGGTGAGCGGAGGTGTGGGAGTAGAATTGAAAGACTGTGTTAGGTGAATGATAGATGGAGGCAGACTAAAACAGAGAGGAAAAAGGAACAGATCAGATACAGCATGCTGTGGGGAGGGGAGTGTGAAGATGGGAGACAGCTACTGAAGGGAAATAAACAGGAACACCAGAGCTGGATTCAGTTGTACAGGATGTGAGAATGGGGACCATTAGGGGAGAAGGAAGAGATGAATGACAGCTGAGAGTAACCAGATGGAATTGGGGAAAGGGGAGCAACTTGTGTGTGAAATAGGTGAAAGGAGAGAGTTGAGAAAAAGGGGACAAAGATGAATGAATGGGGTCTGGGGGAAATGTGTTAAGGGGGACAAAAATGGGGAGAGCTGGAGGATCAGAAGGAGAAGGAGAATTGTGGGGGTGGGGGAGAAGGGGAATAAAAGAAAAAAGGGGGAGATTTGCTTAAGTTTGGAAAACTCAATATTCATGCCATTGGTTGTAGATTACCTTGGTGGAATAGAAGGTGTTGTGCCTCCATTTTCCACAGGGCTTCATCCTGGCAGTAGAGGAAGCCACGAATGGACAGGGCAGTGAGGGAATGGGGTGGGAGAGGTTTGGAATTTACTTCATCTTCTTCAGCTCTCCTTAATCTAGTTGTATCATTGATAGCCATTTCCAATTTGTCAACTTCGATCCATGGCTTGCGCAATCAGAAGACAGAGCTCTCTCTGTCACTCACACATCCCATTTTATCTTGATCCATGTGTCAGCAGAGAGGAAGAAAAAAATTTGCGGAGGTTGATTGTACCAACTGGGAGCTTGGGATGGCCATTATGGAGTGAGTGTAGCCCCTGAAGATTATGGAATTGAAAAACTTACTGATTTAATCAATGACATTTATGAGACTAGAATAATACCAGAAGAGATGAAAAAATCAGTATTTGTCACTCTTCCTAAGAAGCCTGGAGCAATAGAATGTGAATTACATAGGACCATAAGTGTAATAAGTCATATCACCAAGATACTTCTAAGAATTTTGATGACAAGAGCTAAAAGTACATTTGTAAGATACAAGCTGAAATAGGTAAAGAACAATGTGGTTTTGTGAAAGATAAAGGCACAAGAAATGTAATATTGATGTTAAGGATACTATCAGAATAAGCTATTCAAGTGCAATAAGATTTGTTTGTTTGTTTTATCGACTACACAAAAGCATTTGATAAAATGAAGCACAATAAGTTATTTGAAATATTACAGGAAACTCTAGATCTAGATCCCAAAGACCTCTGCCTAATCAGAAATCTGTACTGGGAAGAAACTGCCACTGTAAGAATAGATGGAGAAGTGAGTCATTTTATGAAAATCAAGAGAGGCTTTAGACAAGGCTGTGTTTTCTCCCCTGATTTATTTAATGTGTACAGTGAAACAATATTACAAAAAATAAGAGACATCTTGGGAATCAAAGTTGGTGCTGAAAACATCAATAATTTCAGATATGCGGATGACACTGTGTTAATTGCAAGTACGGAGGAAGAGCTACAAAACATAATTGATATAGTTGTTGAAGAAAGTGCAAAAATGGGTCTATCTATCAATTGCAAAAAGACAGAATGTATGGTGATATCCAAAAAGAAGAAGAGTCCTATCTGCAGGCCGAGAATAAACAGGGAAGTACAGAACTTTTGCTACATAGGAACCAGATGGCAGGTGCGACATGGACATCAAAAGAAGAATAGGGATGGCAAAAGACAGAATGAAGAGTATATTGACCAATTCTAAATAGGCATGACAACCCAACTCAGAGTACTGAAATGTTACCTTTATCCAGTTATGTTATATGGCTCAGAATGTTGGACAATATCTAGTAACATGAAGAAATGAATTGTAGCAGCAGAGATGTGGTTTTTGAGGAGGATGCAAAGAATATCATGGACGAAACGAATATCCTAACGAGGATGTCATGAACAGAGCAAACACAAAAAGAGAAATAATGTATGAGATCATGAAAAGGCAATGTAACTTCATTGGACATGTGATTAGAAAGAGGAGTTAGAATGCATGGTAATTATGGGAAAGATTGAAGGGAAGAAAGCAAGAGGAAGACAAAGACAAATGATGATGGAGACAGCAGCCAGAAAACTGGAAATGAATACCAATGAATTGATCCACTTGACCTGAAACAGGAGTGTGTGGGCCATGGCAGTCAAAGCTCAAACTGGGCATAGCACCTGATGATGATGATGATGATGATGATGATGCAGGTGTTCAGTGAAACAGTCACTGAGCCTGGCTTGGTTTCACCGATGTAGAGGAAGCCAGATCAGGAGCACAGAGTGCTGTTGAGGAAGCTGGAGGAAATGCATGTGAACATTTGCCTCACTTGGAAGGACTGTTTCGGTTCCTGGATGGTGGTGAACGAGGAAGTGCAAAGACAAGTGTTAAATTGGAATTAGAATTGGCATTGGAATTGGTTAATTATTGTCACACACTAATCTGGAAAAAATAATCTTCCACTGCTATCCTGTGATTCCTACTACTAAGCTAATTTTATATCCAATTGGCTTGCTCACTTTGGATCCCATGTGATCTAACCTTCTGGACCAGATTACCAGAGTGTGCCTCCTGATATGAATCACCAATAAGTGCAGGCGGTCTCACCACAATAGACTGGGGAAAGCTTGTGTCTGCAGGAAATTGGAAATGTGAGGGGAAAGTTTCCCCCTTCCCCAGCTTGAAAGGAAGAAAGTTTAAAACTATTAAAATTGAATAAATGAAAAAATTGTATAGAATATATTTAAAACAACTCAATTAAATCATAAAGAAAACAAAATCATCTTGTGTTTTAACCCTAAGTCAGATGAAGATTCACGCAAAAGAATACCTAAAAGACAGTACACTTTACAGTCTTTTCCTCATAAGGTAATCTTTTGACCTCTCTCACCTAAGTGCATGATCTCACACTTCCCCACATTAAACTCCATTTGCCAAATTTCTGCCCGTTCACTCATTACGAGTATTTCATAGCAGTTCAAAGTGTATTTATTAGCAAAGTATGTATATACATATGTATATAGATATACATATCTGAGAGTTGTCTTCTTGCAGGCAGCCACCAAAACAAAGAAACACAATAGGACCCATTTAAAAAAAACAACAAAGACCCTCAAACACCTAGTGTGCAAGAAAAAAGAACAAATTGTATTATCATCATAATTTGCACTTGTATTGGTAAAAAGTTACATTGGTAAAAGTTGGCTGGTCTGGGCAGAGTTAATGTCTTTTATGGGGGAGATCTGGGTCTTTAAACAATCATAATTTCTATTCAAAATTGCTTACAAGCCTGTGAAATGTTACAGTCCTTCCCAAGTGCCGTGCATGAACCAGCATTTATTTGGGTTACCACTATATGAAAAAAATCGAAAAGGCAGATTTAATAGACATTTATAATGTGTCACAAACTATAAGGACTCGAGCTTGAAATGCAGCAGGATTTAACGTTCTATATTTCACATAATTCTGCCTGGCAAGGAAAGAAAAAATCTCAATGGAACTAAAGCAGGCAGAGTATAAAACTAGCTGACAATGCAATTACAATTCAAGGAGAATATCATTTCCTCTGTTTACTTAACAGTAATTAGATCTTCTGGGCTCGGAAAATGGTTCAAGCTCCTTTCTCGATCTGAAATATGTGGTTGCTGATCGGCTGCCAGTAAGCATTGGGTTTTCTGGGACAATGAGGAGAAAGAAAGTGAAGTCATTGTCAGCTGGGAGTGACCTTTTGGAGTGTTGTAGGGCTTGAGGGGATCAATCTTGCACCCCCTCTTTGACTCATGTAAATGATGTCTACATCATTGTTGGCAGTCAGCAGCCATCACACTAAGGGCCTATTTCACTAGGCAATTGCCTAACTGTTAGCCTCTCATTAACATGCTTAAGGAGCTGAATACTTTGATGGTTATGTCTGAGTATATCCGGCACATTACCTTGTGCCTCTGATTCGTTCTAAGTTACTCATTTTCTGTCAGGTAAATGAGCACATACAGTTTTTTTCTTATCAGCAGGATAATATACTGTGTAATGATTCCCTGATGTGTCGCCATTTTTCTAAGAGACATTATTAAGCAGTCACCATTTCCCAGCATTAATATGCAGGCGCCTTTTCACATTTCTGTTATGATTTATACCACCACTGACCATTTACAATCCACACCACAATGAATTCAAATCCCACCTCCTCCAATGGGAAATTATTAAGAATAAAACTCCTTAGAGATTATTAAAAAATTGGTATTCATTATTTTAAACATATAAAAATATTGAATACAAGATAAAACAAAATATTTTGACATTTTCTAAAGTACTTTTCGTTTTACGAGATGTTAAATCTGTGAATATTAATGACTAGAATCTTTATATTTGGAACAGATTATAAAGCTATGTTTGCCTTCCTTTGATTTTTTTGCACTGGCAACCCAAATGATTGATTGATCATGCAAGTATTCACATCATGAGGAAAATCAGTACTGTTACTCGAATTTGGGAGAGTTTTGGAAAAATAATTTAAAAAAATAAACATATTATAAAATGCTGAACTTTTGAAGCTGCTGCCTTTCAGCTCCTGTGACCTGGCCTCAATTCTGATCTTGTGTGCTGTCTGTGTGGAGCTTGCATGTACTTCCCATGACCATCTGTGTTTCCTTTCATCAAACGTATCCTGGTTATTGGTCGTTTAACAGACCACTCTCAGTAGCACCTAGTGTAACAGCAGTAGGAAAATCAATTGGGGTTGATAGTCACGTCAATAGAATATGATAAAGGGAAATAAGTGGGTAATGGGATAGATGGGATTGTTTTGTTGAGCCATCAGAAACTCACTAGGTCCAGTGGCCTCTTTCCCTGCAGTAAGGGACATATCAGCCCACAGCTGCTAGTTTTCCTTAAGTGTGGAAGTTCAGGATTTGTGAGCAAAGGTGAAAGTTTCAGCCTTTTATACAACTGATCAATTGCACCTCATAGGACAAACGTACCCAATTGCTGGGCAACTTATGGAGTTGGGGAAGCACAGGCACTTCGGGTTACCTAGTAGTTAGGTTAGGAAATTCGTTAGTTTATTATCATGGCATATTTTCAATGTTCTCATTCATTTTGATGGCAAGGAACATTTATGGACCAAAGTACGAATTCATTTTCTTTTCTCTATTTTATCATTGAATTGATTAAACTGTGTCCAACTGTTTCAAGAATTTTAATGTGTTAATTTTTAATGCTAATAATTTTAAACAATTTCCTCAATATTAAAAGCAGTGTATCAACTTTCAAATTAATATGGATGCCAGAGACATTCACAAATATACAATCTCTTTTGCAGCATTGACAGGTAAGCCTCAAACATGGGATGTATGAAGGGGAAGATTCTGCCTCTTGCCTGTAATCTGAGAATTAACTTCCTAATAGAAGAATGTGCCCAGAGAATTGCTCAGGTCAAGGTCAGGTTCTGAGTGAGAGGTAGAAGATCTAAACCATTAAGAGGTTCTTGCTTCTGTTCCTCACAGATACATCCCCCATTGTAAAATATCGACTCCATCCACTCAGGTATAACGTGGTTATACTGCTCTTCAATAACCTCTGTTTGGTAATTAATATCTAATGTTAATTGATACCAATTGATAAATGTTAATTGCATAGCATGGGTACATTTAGGGTATATGTAGGGCACCCCCAAGAATGCAATGTGACACTTCACCAAAGAAATGCCAGATTAACTGTTCCCAAAGAAGAAACAATACCTCAAATATCAAAAGAAGAAAACATATAATGTCCAAATCTTTGAATGCCAAATGGAAGTTGAAATTAGTAGGAGGGTTTTTTTAGGCATCCGTTAGTCTCATGAGACCATGGATTTGCACCTTGGAAGATTTCCAGGCGCAGAACTGGGCAAGGTTGTATGGAAGACTGGCAGTTGCCCATGCTGCAAGTCTCCCCTCTCCACGCCACCGATGTTGTCTAAGGGAAGGGCATTAGGAGCCATACAGCTTGGCACCGGTGTTGTCGCAGAGCAATGTGTGGTTAAGTGCTTTGCTCAAGGACACAACACGCTGCCTCAGCCAAGGCTCGAACTAACGACCTTCAGATCACTAGACAAACACCTTAACCACTTGGCCACGCGCCAACACTAGGAGGATTATGGTCAGTTTTACTGTGCTGACAATACAGTGGATACCACTACCCCCACCACCAAAGCCTGCCCAATATTCTATACCTCACCTAAATAAAAGTTATTTTGTCATTATTTAATTGTTGTTTGTGGAAGATGACTGTTAAGCAAACTGATTATGTGTTTCTCATAAATGGATATGTATTACAACTGAGTTTTGAAAGTAGCCACTTTGTAATGTACGTAGGGATATTTTGAATTGCTGGGCAATCCTGTGTAAAAACATAATCCTTCTTCCCTTGAAGATTTCTCAAAGACAGGAAGTTCGGGGTCCAGGGTTTCCATGCTCTTTGCATAACAACGAACATGGAGTAAAGAAGAGACAGTAGGATGACATACAATATACAACATAGAAACATCCCATGTAGTCCAAACAGATCTTGGCACTGGTATCCTTTACCTGAGCCTCCTCCTGAACTTCCCAAATTAAACCTATCAGCATTACTTCCATTCTCTCCTACTGTACGGTATACATATTTGTCCCACCTTAAAAGAAATCCATACTGTTCACTTCAACCACTGCCCATGGAGCTGGAATGTGTGCTGAAACTTGTGGGCTGTCCCTAGTAGATCCTTAAGTGCGTTGGCTGTTAATGAAAATAACACATTTCACTATATGTTTTGATGTAGTGTACATGCGATAAAGATTTTCTTTACTTACATCTACTCCATCGAAACCCTTTTAGCATTTTAATTAAAAACAAAAACAACAGGAATTCTGCAGATGCTGGAAATTCAAGCAACACACATCAAAGTTGCTGGTGAACGCAGCAGGCCAAGCAGCATCTATAGGAAGAGGCACAGTCGACGTTTCAGGCCGAGACCCTTCGTCAGGACTAAAATATAGATGCTGCTTGGCCTGCTGCGTTCACCAGCAACTTTGATGTGTGTTGCTAGCATTTTAATTAGCTCTGTTAACGGTCTAGTCCATTCAATTTTTCTCGATGAGCATATTTTTGATAATTTGCTTACAAGTGGGCCAGGAAAAGAGCATTCATTTGATTTCTGAATGTAAGTCAATGAACACATTTAAAGTCTTTTGAAAACGTCTTTCAAAAATTTATTTCTAAATTCTCTCATAATGAAGACGGTGCCCTTTCCAGCTTCTGTTCCTTAGCTGTTCCATTACAATGATATAATCTTTCTGTGCATATGTAGCATGAAATATGTGTATTTCAGCCATGATAAAATGGTGGCATGGACTCGATGGGCTGAATGGCTTAATTCTGCTCCTCTGTCTTATGGTCTATTATATATGTCATTATACACTCCAGTCTTATTCAAAGTATTTCATACTTCTGATTTACTCTGCTTTTTCATTCATCAAACAGCTGCAAACTATAACTCAACAAACAAGGAACATCTCACTGAAGTAACAAATATAAGTAGAAAAATCATCATTTGGGTTTGATCTACAGATGTAGTAAAGGTTTCATATCTGCACATGAAGTTTAGATCAGTTTCACACTGCAGAAGAGCACTGCTGATAGTCATAATTGTAATTTTCCAACTTTCAACTTGAAACATGAAATGAAAGAAAAATAATTTAAAATTACACCAAAAACAACAGTTTGCTTGTTCAATTTGTGCAGAGGGATGACACAAACAGAATACCATTTTTCAAAGTTCAAAGTACACTTATTATCAAAGTATATGTACTATAATCTTGAGTTTCATCTCCTTACAGGCAGCCACAAAACCAAAAAAAAACAATAGAACTCATTAAAAAGAAAACTGTCAAACACCCAATGTGCCAAAAAGGAACAAATCGTGCAGACAATAAAAAGAAATCAAATTACATTCAGAACTAAAGTTCACTTAAGTCTCAAGGCCAGTTCATTGCTGCATTGGATCCTGGAGCCCATTAGTTGCAGACCACAGCCTTAGCTCAGCGCAGAGATGAGTAAATCTCACAGCAGCGAGCTAAACACCAGCCTGTCCTTTGCCTCCAGCCCTGACACCCCGACTTTTCAATCTGGCCTGGTGCTTAATTTGGCTAAACCTCAGTTTGTTCCCCACTCTCAGACCTGGACCATGCCACTTTCATGTGCTCTCAGGCCTGGACATCGCCACATTGGTTTTGCCCATACTGTACCTGAACTTTCCAGTCTAGCTCTGCTCTTAAATTTGTCGAATGTCGACTTGTTGTTCACTCTAGAGCCCTGACCCGCCACCTCGACTCTGCTGCACCTCGGACCTGCCACTTTAAATTGGCTACAAATCCGCTCCAGTAATAGCCAAACGTTGACTCATTCCTTGCTCTCGGGCCTGGGCCCTAACTCCATGATTCAGCCTGTACACGCTACACCACAACCATCCAGCACTTTCGAGACCTTAGTTCACACTGCAAAAATGCCAAGTTATACAGGTAGTTCAAAAGCTCAACTGTGAAAGGGAAGTTACAGGCAATTGATTACAGTGATTGTTTTCCAGTAAAAGTGTGATTAATAAAGTAGTTAGTAGTTTTGTATGTTGCCGGTAAGGCGTCCCTGTGCTTCACCAGCACCATCTTAAACGGGAAGATGATAGAAACCATAGAAACCATAGAAAAGCTACAGCACAGAAATAGGCCCTTTGGCCCTTCTTGGCTGTGCCGAACCATTTTCTGTCTAGTCCCACTGACCTGCACAAGGACCATATCCCTCCATACACCTCCCATCCATGTATCTGTCCGATTTATTATTAAATATAGAAACCTTAGAAAAACTACAGCACAGAAACAGGCCTTTTGGCCCTTCTTGGCTGTTTGGAACTTTGGTAATTCTTCTTTTATAATTTGTTATATGGCTCACTTTTCAAGGAGGTAGATTAGTTTTACTAATTGTGGATTCTACAGTACTAATCAAACTTAATTTTAGCACTGGGAATTAAGGGAAAGGGTCTGTTTCATCGATAAATGCATCATACTGTTTCACTATGTCTAATCAGTGGTGGTTAAATTCTAGGATTTATTTGTACAATTCCAAAAGCATAAGAAATTAATTTTGAATTAGCAAAATAAGAGTTAAAACAACACAAGCTACATTGAGCCAGAGGCCAAATGGGATTATTGATTGGGTGCCTTATTCTGACAGAGTGTACGTAAGGAGATGCTGACTTTTCCCAGGGAAAATGAGTAGTTGTAACTGAGGTCCAAAAGAAAAATTCTGTAGATGCTGTAAATCTGAAGAAAGGATGAAAAATACAGGAGATACACAGCAGGTCGGGCAGTATATATAGAACTAGAAATGGAATTGGAATTGGTTTATTATTGTCACATGTATTGGGATACAGTGAAAAGACTGTCTTGCATGCTTTTCATACAGATCAAACCCTTACTCAGTGCATTGAAGCAAAACAAGGAGAAATGATAACATTGCAAAATAAAATGTAATAGCTGCAGAGAAAGTCCATTTCAGGTGGACAATAGATTGCAAGATCAGTACAAGGTAAATTGTGAGATCAAGAGTCCATCTTATCATACTACTGAACCATTTTCTAGTCTTTAAACAGAGAGGTAGAAGCTGTCCTTGAGTCTGGGGACACATGCTTTCCAGTTTTTGTATCTTATGACCAATGTAAGAGGGTTAAGAGAGAATGCCCAGAGAGGGTGGAGTTCTTGATTATGCTGGGTGCTTTGCTTAGGCAGTGAGAAGTGCAGAGCGTGCATAGTGGGGTGGCTGGTTTTCATGATGTGCCGACTATGTTCACAACTCTCTGCAGTTTCTTATAATGTGCAGAATGGTTGCTATACCAAGATGTTATGCATCCAGGTGGATGCTTTCTGGATTGATTCTACATTCTACAATAGATTGATAAAAATTGGTAAGGATCAACAGGGACAGGCCATATTTCTTTAGCCTCCTGAGGAAGTGGAGGCATTGGTGAACTTTCTTGGCTGTGGCACTTACAAGTTTTCTCCTTGGAACTTGAAACTCTCAACCCTCTTACAATCATCACTGTTGATGTAGGCAGGATCATATACACTGCCTCCTTTCTGAAATCAATGGCCAGCTCTTTTGCTTTGTTAATGTTGAGGGAAAGGTTGTGAGATTGACACCATGCTGCTAGGTTCACCATCTCCTTCCTGCACTCCAACTCATCGTTATTTGAGAGGAAGCCCTCTGCAATCGCATCATGTGCAAACTTGTAAATGGAGTTGGGACAGAATCTGGCCACGTATTCATGAGAGTGCAGGTAGTAGAGTGGGGAGCTGAGAATGCCATCTTCTGGAGCACCAGTGTTTGGAATAATCGTGGTAGGTGTGTTGCTGCCTATCCTTGCTATTTGCAGTTTTTTTTTGACAGAGGAAGATTCCCAGAGTATGGAGTCTGCTGTTGAGTTTGCTTAGAAATATAGTGTTAAAACTGACCACAGTCAATAAATAATAGTCTGATGGAGGTGTCTTTACTAGCTGGAAATGATCATAGGGTCAGGGAGATGGTGTCAGCAGTAGACCTGATTTGGTCTACAAGATGAGAAATAGAGTTAAACTAGCTGAAGGTCAACTACCTTAACATAGTTAATAGCACGTAATAATTTATCTAATAGCCATCAACATTTGATTGGTTTGATGTGGTGTTCTAAAAGAAGAAGCCCAAAAGGATTTTATTTGGATAAGGCTAACATGCAATGAAAAAGAGCCCATTATTGGTAACTGAGACAACTCTTCCATTGGAAAAAGTAACAGATGGCCCCATACATTATCTTCCAGACTTCCTTACATGAGTGTTCTAAACTTTGAGCAATGTAGGCAACATGTCAGTTTCCTCTTTACCAGCACATCAGGGTCTCTCCACAGGCCAGCATGCTAAATTTTCTAACTATAGGTTCTCATCATATATTTTATAAAGACAATTTTTTTATTTCCTACTAAAATGAATAATTTCACATTATTCTTCATTTACCATCTTCTTGCCCATTTTCTTGACGTATGCACCTACTTGTACAGAATATTTTTGCCCTCACAGCATAACTTTCCCACATCGTTGTGTGACAAAGGCTGATGGCATGGTCTCTGATTCTGATCTGTAATGTATTCACGTGACTACAGATTCAGCTGAAAGAAAAAGTTGCAGTTTATGTCACCTGCAAGTATTTTTAATGTTTCTTTGTAATGCAGCAAATGAGATGGACTAAATGAAACAGTGTTGGAAACTACCCATGTCCATTTGACTCAGCACAGAGCATACATGAAAAATCCTAGCCTTCAGCTCATTAATGCTACTTTTGTAACTAATCTAGTCAATTGTTCAAAAATCAGGTTCGTATGTTAGCCCTATTCTTTACAAATCAATGCTGGCTATACCTGAACACTTCCAAGATGTTTACTCACTCCACCTTTGAACATAAACCGATTTATTTCCCAACAACAGATAATAGTGTTTCTAGACTGTAATTTCTAGACTCCCCTTTTTCACCTTTGTCAAGTAAAACAGACAGAAACAAATGTGCACGTGCACACACACACACACCTCCAAATCAGAACGTCTTTGGGAGTTAGGCAGTACACAATGTATTCAAGTAATTCCTTTGAAATCCTGGATTTTGGAAACTATTTGATCCTGGGGATGTGTTAACACTGATGCCTTCCAAAGCTCAAAGAGAATTTATTATCAAAGTACATATATGTCACCATATTCAAACCTGAGATTCGTTTTTTTGTGGGCAATCACAGTACATGAAACACAATAGAATTAAATGAAAGACCACACCCACCAGCACAGACAAAAACCTAAGTGCAAAAACAACAACATACTGTGCAAATACAAAAAGAAAGATAAAAAGGAAATAATAATAATAAATAATAAGCACTAAATATTGAGAACATGAGGTGAAGAGTCCTAGAAAGTGAGTCCAGTTCAGTGGGAACGGTTCAGTGATGGGGGGAAGTGAAGTTGAGTGAAGTTATCCTCTCTGATTCAAGAGCCTGATGGCTGAATGGTAATAACTTTTCCTGAACCTGGTGGTGTGTTTTGTATCTGTACAACTGCATATCAAATCAATAAAAGCACGCACGCAGGAGATGGCTTTAACTGGTGTGTGTGTGACAGAGAGAGAGAGAGAGAGAGAGAGAGAGAGAGAGAGAGAGAGAGAGAGAGAGAGAGAGAGAGAGAGAGGGGGGGGGGAGAGGGAGAGAGAATGAATGAAAATAAAAATATGAGTGAGAATGAATCAACGTGCATACATTGACAACAGATCAATGCACCAGTAAGTTATCCCTCCATACATAGTCCTAAGGAGAGTTGTTGCCCTGAAAGAAATAGACCCATACATTACACTTCCTCCCCCTTTAGATTAATGTACCATAAAACTGTGTATGTAACAAAACATTCAACTTCCTTTCAACAAACCATATTCAAGTAAATATGCTTTCACAATAACAGTCCATGACCAACTTCACTATACTAAAGATTCAGTCTTTTCATGGTGCTTTGTTTCTTTCAGAATCATGCCTTTGCATCTGTGAAGAGGCATTAGGTTTGTCAACTCAGGTGTGTTCTTTGGCTGAGCATCCAGTATCTGGTCCACACGACGTGTCCATGTCTGATCTCCAACACTTACTGTGTACATCAGTGGTCCAGTTCTTGTAGCTATTCTAGCGGGTGTCCACTTGTCTTCTTGGTAATCATGTGTTAAGACTTCCTGTCGAACCTCGAAGCTCCTTGTTGATTCACTTGGCAATTGGCTGAACTGTTTATTCTGCACTACCCTCTGTAGAACTGGTTTTAGGATGACAATGCGAGATCTCAGTACAGTACTGCTCATGAACAGTATTGCAGGTGTTTGATTTGTCATCACATGAATAGAGCTCCAATAGACAAAAAGGAAGTAGTCCATCTTGTGCGTAGAGAATTGTCCTCCTTGTCCATTGCTTTAATGGACTTCTTGAAAGTTTTGATAAACCTTTCAGCTAACCCATTCGTTGCTGGGTGGCGAGGAGCTGAATTGAAATATTTGATGCCAGTTTTCTTCATGAATAGTCAGAACTCTTCTGACATATATGGTGGTCTGTTGTCACTCACAATTTGTTCAGGCAAACCATTCTGGTGAAGAGAGTCCTCAGAGTGGAAACAGTCCTTTCAGAGGTGTTTGATTTTATTGGTATGACCTCCGGCCACTTTGACTGAGCATCCACAGCAATCAGAAACAGGAAGACCACGAATGGCCCAGCAAAGTGAATAAGTACTCTTTGCCATGGTGAAAACATCCATTTCCAAGGGAATAACAGTGCCTGTGGTGGGGGAGGGGTGCATTTGAACTTTTTGGAATCCTAAACAGTTTTTGGTCAAGTCCTCAATTTCTCTGTCTATTCCTGGACACCACAAATAACTCCGGGCAAGATTCTTCATCTTGATTGTACCCAGTTGTCCTTCATGCAGATTCTCTAACACTCTGGTGCATAGCTTAGAGGAAACCACATCACGAGATCCACACATCAGCGTTCTTTGATACACAAACAGTTGGCCTTGTCTCACTGAGAACTGTGGAAACATAGGGTTACCATGAGCTGGCCATCCTTGAATGTTGATGTCATAGACTTTTGAAAATGTTGGGTCATTCCTTGGTTTTCTGTGTATTTAGGAATTTGTAACCAGTAAATGGTCCACCAATGCTGAGTGGACCATTTCTGCTGGGTCACAGCAAGAAGCTTCATCTTCTTCATTTGCCAGCAGTGGAAAAAGTGACAAGCCATCAGCATTGCTATGTTGTTTGGTACCTTGAACTCTGTGTCATAAGAGTGAACTATTAGTGCCTAACTTTGTAACCTGGCAGCAATCATAATTGGGATTTCCTTCCTGGGATTGAAAATGGACACAAGGGGCTGGTAGTCTGTCACTAGAGTAAACTTTTCTCTGTAGAGCCAGTGGCGAAACTTTTTTATTCCCCGTACTAGACTAAAGGCCTCTCGGTCAATCTGTGCGTAGTTGAGTTCTGCCCTCAACAGTGATCTTAAAGCAAATGCATTTGGATGTTCAGATCTATCTTTCATAGTTTGTGACAAAACGGCTCCATTGCCATAAGGAGAAGCATCATACGCCAGTCTGATGGGCAGAGATGGGTCATAATAGGTGAGAAGTTCATCTGAGGTTATTAGTCCCTTTATTTCCTTGAATGCTTTTTCACATCTTTCTGACCATTCCCACTTTGCTTCTGTCTTTAACAGTGCATTCAATGGATGCAACATTGCAGCAATGTTTGGGAGAAACTGATGGTAGTAGTTTACAAGGCCCAAGTATGACCTGTGTTGTGACATATTTTCCGAATTCAGTGCCTACAGCACTACTTCAATCTTTTCTTGTGACTTATGTAAGCTGTGTTTGTCAATGACATGCCCACAATATGAGATCTCATTCTTGAAAAACTCACATTTCTCTCTCTTTGCATGCAGACAATACTCTATCAGCCTGGTGAGCACTTTCCCAAGGTGCTCTTCATCATTTTTGCCAGTCACGATGACAAGGTAATATTGTGTTCCTGGGATATCTTGGAGCACTTCGTCCGTTGCCCTTTCCCAAATTGCTGGAGCTGATGTGACACCAAAGACAAGGCGATTATACTGTGTGTTGATTGTGTGGAATTTCCTGCTTGACTCCTCAATCTCCATTTGCAGATAGGCTTGTGACAAGTCAGTTTTTGAAAACCTCTTCCTGCCTGCCAAAGAAGCAAAATTGTCTTCTATTCATGGCAGGGGATTCTGTACAATTCGCAGCACTGTGTTGATGCTTACTTTGAAATTCCCATATGCAAAACAGCCTTTCCTTTCTTGATCACCAGGACAATGGGCATGGCCCAATTTCTCCACTCAACCTTGGAGAGAATTCCAGACACCTCCAAGCTTTGAAGTTCAGCATCCACTTTAGGATGTAATGCGTAAGGCACTGGACACGCTTTATGGAATCTCGGTGTGCTGCTTCATCCAGTTCAATTCTGGCCTTTATGCCTTTGAGTGTACCAATACTCTTCTCAAGCACCTTCTCGTTAGCATTAAGTAGCTGAGACAGTCTGGTTAGTGCTACCATTTGGACTGCTGATGTCACATTAAGTGCTTTGATTGCGTGTCAGTCCAGATGGATTTTTCTCAACCATTCTCATCTGAAGAATGCTGGCTCTCCACTTTTCCATAGATAAAGCTCTAGCTGCTGTGTTTTGCCTCTGTATGTCACATTTACTTTTAGTTTACCTCTGGGAGGCACTTTTTCACCTGTGTAGGTCTTTAGCATCACTGAGATCTTTTCTAACGGCAGCTTAGACAACAAAGGTTTCTAGGGTCGATTTAATGTCAGAGAATGTATACAATATACATTCTGAAATGCTTTTTCTTCGCAACCATCTACGAAAACAGAGGAGTGCTGGCAAAGAATGGAGGACAGTTAAATGTCAGAACCCTAGAGTAAAGCCCCAGCTCCACTCCCTCCTGCGCGTAAGCGTCAGCAAGCAACAACCCCACTCCCCCTGCTGGCAAAAAAGCATAAACACCAGCCACCGAGCACTCAAACATCAGCAAGGCAACAGTAAAGACACAGACCTGCAGTACTCCAAAGACTACTTGTTCACCCGGCATTCGACGTACCACAGGCTCTCTCTCTCCCTAATAAGGGAGAACGAGGTTCACAGTGAGAGGGGAGACATAGCAAACAACTCGATGGTTAACGAGTTTAAAAGTTTGTTGCATCGCTTTTTCTGAGCTCTGTGCCCAAAGATCTCAGGTCTCTGGGCAAACAGCCAGAGATCTTCCATCTTCAATGACACACTGATCTCCTGCAGAGTCACCAACCTGCAATCCCCCTTTCTCCAGAGCCCCAAGATCCCAAGCCTCTGAGGGCAAGCGGAGTTTTTAGGCTGAGCCCTTGGTGTGCTGAACAATGGCCGGTTGTGAAACCCCGAAAGCAGGTCACATTCCCTCAAAGAAACATAGTTAGCACATAACTCCAGGTCAAGGTCTTCAAAAGAACACTGAAAGGGAAAAATAGAGATATTAGAGATGGAATTAAAGCTGGTTCCAAAGATGCAAGTAAAGGAGTTGCCGTTAGGCGCCATTAATCCTCCTACACTCCGCCTTCTCTACAGTCTGTTTTTGTTAGCCTCTGAAATTATAGACGAAGCCTACCCTGTATCTTTCTCCATTTTCAGTTTTACACAACACACATCTATTGCGATCCTTATGATTTTGTGATCTGCTTCAGTAATGCCATGCAGTTCTTGGCATGATGCTCACCTTTATCAAACTACGTTGTCTGATTCAGTTGCATATTGAGTCACTTTATGCATTTGTTCGGTTTTGTGTTTGACACTTTTCACTGTGTGTTTTTTCTCTTTGATTGTGCTTTTTATATGACTTGCATACTCTCTCTATGTGATGTTGTCTGTGACACTTCCTGCAAACAGTCATTTGCCTCATGGGAGGATTTGTCACATCAATAACATTTTTGGTTTTTTGCATCATTCAGGGACATTTCGTGCATTTCGTGTTCTAAACTCTTTTTCTGTAGTTCTGCTGCATCCTTTTCTGCAGTCTCTCACAATATTCTAAGGTTAGGTTGCTTTCTGCCAGTCGCCTCTTTCGAGTGCTTTGACTATGCATGCCACATACAAGTCTACCCCTTAATGCATCAGGAAGTCCATCTTTGAAGTCGCAGTATTGGGAATGTTTGCACAGTTCTGCAAAGTATTCAGAAATGTTTTCATCCTTTGAATGGTTCCTTTTGTTAAATCCAACTACAGTTTAGCTATTACCAGCAGTTTAGGGCTCAAGTGGTTTTGTAAAATTGTCACAATTTTGTTGAACACCTTGCTTACTGGCTTGTAAACACAAAATAATCTGCAGATGCTGTAAAAGATAAAAGCAACACTTTCAGTACGCTGGATGAACTCAGTAGGTCTGGCAGCATCAGTCAGAAACGATGAGTTGACGTTTCGGGCCGGAACCCTTCGCCAGGACTGAAGAATGAAAGATTGGGAAGGATTGCTTACTGGCTTTTCAGGAGTTACGAAGTTATGTGAAAAGCCTATATGCTTTAGCACCCATTAAGCTAAGATGCGTGGATACTTTCTTTTCCTTATTCACTCTGTTCTCATTACAATACAGTTCAACCCTCTCGATATTGAATTCCCAGTCCTCATTAGCACTATCAAATTCATCAACTTTCCAACTAAGGCCACTGTCATGTTATTTTTACTTTAACTTTGCTAGTTGTGTGTCTTTCACTGTGTAGTATGCAGTTATCTGATAGCATCCATGCCATGGTTAACTGTTTCCTCTCGCTGTCTCTCTCCGTAACTGTTGCTGCAGTTGGTGATATTTGCCATCTTTAAGGTCTGTACTCATGGCCAGTTTGTTGTGGCTGCACAACTACATATGAAATAAATAAAAGCACCCACATGGGAGCTGGCTTTATCTGGTGCATTCACATTGTAATGAGAGAGAGAGAGAGAGCAGATTAATGCACATGCGTTGACAATACATAGGTAAATTATCAGTCCATATGTAGTGTTAAGGGAAATCATTTCTCTAAAAGAAATAGATTCATACATTACAGTGTGAGTCCTGAGGATCCTGTACCATCTTCCTGAGGGAATGGCCTGGGTGGTGGGGTCCTTGATGACGGACGCTGCTGTCCTGCGACAGCACTCCATACAGATGTGCTCAGTGGTGGGGAGGACTTTACTCGTAATGGAATAGGCTATATCTACTCGTCCTTGCAGACTTTTCCATACCAGGCCATGAGGCAACCAGTCATCAGCACTTTCTGCATTTAAGGGCTTCTGGAAGAGAAAAGCGATGCCTCAAACCCTTGGCTCCTAACCGCCTTGACTCTGCGGCCTCATTCAGCAGACCATCAGCATACAGAAACATTACTTCTGCTACCTGGACACCTGCCGGGTCTTTACAAAGCTCAGACCAACTTCTATGTACATTTGTGATCATCTGCTGAAAGCTCCTGTGGATTTAGGCAGCAGAGAAACAGGAGAAAGAGTAACAGGAAGAGGAAGAGAATTGACGTCACTCCTTTCTGGATGCATTTTCCATGATCAACTGATTAGACCTTGAATTCAATTCACATTCCTAATTTCTCTGCACTTCATTTCCCTTCTTACCTTCCCTCTGATGTCAATCATCAGTTTGGACTGAATGGTTGAATAGAGGCCAACACCAAATCGTCATTTTAAACCATATTTATTTAAGCAATCATAATGTCATGTAACAGATGTAAAGCAGCAGCAGTGAGATTTTAATTGCTGCCAATCTGAGGGATCAGCAGATTCATGCCTCATGCTGATTCATGCCACTGTTACTTGTTCAGTGCAGTGCCACATTCATTCTGCAATAATCACATACAAATTGTGAATGCATTAGATATTGAAAGAATTGACATTAATCTTAATCATTCAATCCTGTATGAGTAGTTACTGGAAGTAAATGCAACATCTCATTTTCTTTTTCCCAAAGACAATGAATTGGATGACTTCTTTCCAGTTAGATACAACTGCTCTCTGTTCTGCACTTAACTATCCAGTTGAAGCCTGCTTCTCTTCCAACTCCCAAAGCATTACCCTGAGGCTCCTCCAGAATCTATTCTTAGCACCCCTTCTGTTTGGCTCTCATCCATCATGTTCCACAGTAAACATTTTCATGGCCTAAATAGCACCCTGGATTGCAGCTCATCATATATCCCAATACATATGCCGGTATCTCCATTCTGTTTCACATTCAGTCATCCCAATGATTCTTTTAAAGAGAGATAACCAGTGCAAAATCAATATATACTGGAGTCTAATCCTCATTTTTGCTGGCCTGTCAAAAATTCTACCAAATCTTGTTTGCATTTTGTGATTTTTTAAATTTACATTCTCGTGACCTGCAATAGTTGCTTAACAAAGTAACTATACTAATTACATTACATTCATTCAAATAATAAAACATTTTGCTGATGATACAAAAGTTGGGGTGTTGTGGGTAGTCTGGAGGGTTGTCAACGATTACAGCGAGAGATCGATCGATTAGAACTGGGCTGAGGAGTGGCAGATGGAGTTCAACGCAGACAAGTGTGAAGTGCTTCATTTTGGTAGGCCAAAATTGAAGATAGACTATAATATTAATGGTAAGACTCTTGGCAGTGTGGAAGATCAGCAAGATCTTGGAGTCCGTGTCCATAGGACACTCACGGCTGCTGCACAGATTAATAGTGTTGTTAGGAAGGTGTATGCTGTGATGGCCTTCATTAATCATGGGATTGAGTTCAAGAGCCATAGAATAATGTTACAGATATATAAGACCTTGGTTAGACCCCACTTGGAGTACTGTGTTCAATTTTGTCACCTCACTACAGGAAGGATGTGGATACTATAGAGAGAATGCACAGATTTACAAGGATGTTGCCTGGATTTGAGAGCATGTCTTATGAAAATAGGTTGAGTGAATTTGGCCTTTTCTCCTTGGAGTGACAGAGGATGAGAGGTGACCTGATAGAGCTGTATACGATGGTGAGAGGCATTGATCGTGTGGATAGCCAGAGGTTTTTTCCCAGGGCTGAAATGGCCAACACGAGGGGGCATAGATTTAAAGTGCTTGGAAATAGGTACAGAGGAGATATCAGGGGTAAGTTTTTCATACAGAAAGTCATGGGTGCGTGGATTGCACTGCCAGTGACAATGCCAGAGGCAGATACAATAGCGTCTTTTAAGAGACTCATGGATAGGTATATGGAGCTTAGAAAAATAGAGGGCTATGAGGTAGGGTAATTCTAAGCAGTTTCTAGAATAGTTTACATGGTCGGCACAACATTGTAGGCTGTAGGTTTACAACAAGGACTGTTCCACATTTAAGAGGCATTTAGACAAGACAATGAACAAGCAGGGAATGGAGGGTAACTCCATGTGCACGCAGGTAAGATTAGTTTAGATTGGGATCATGGTTGGCACAGACTTTGCTTGCCGAAGGATCTGTTCCTATGCTGCATTGTGGGGTGAAGGGCCTATAATGTGCTGTAGATTTCTGTTTTTATGTTTCTTTTCAATGATTTGTGTTAATTATATCCACATGTCTGTGATTCCTTGTTCTTTGAGGAATCCCCAAAGCACCAAGTCAAAGTTACATATGATTTCCAGTGCACATTTATTAATGTACTTACTTTGCTTAGATGCTTATTGAAGGCATACTGCAAAATGACCCTGATGGGGACTGACATGTCATAAACTTGACTTGGAGAGCACAATTACTGAAGCAAGTCTGCAGAGGTTTTAGTTTCAGATTTCCAGTATAGTACATGCTGTCACGAGGAAACCTGCAGATGCTGGTATTTCAAGCAACGCACATAAAAGTTGCTGGTGAACGCAGCAGGCCAGGCAGCATCTCTAGGAAGAGGTACAGTCAACGTTTCGGGCCGAGACCCGAAACGTCCTGACGAAGGGTCTTGGCCTGAAACGTCAACTGTACCTCTTCCTAGAGATGTTGCCTGGCCTGCTGCGTTCACCAGCAACTTTTATGTGTGTTGCTAGTACATGCTGTAACAACTTTATTACAAAAAGTGAGGACTAACTTCTTATTTTTGGTGAAGAAGGAGTATCAGGTTATGAGAATCACCCAGAGAAAAACTCCAGGCAGAAACTCAACCAGAAGTTGTACAATTCTGTTCAAGAATTCAGACTGATAGGGAATCATTATGGTGAGCAGTCTGACTGAGGTGGTGTGAAATTTAAAAAGAGCTCAGAGCCTTTTGGAATGCTCTGGCAGGCTGCAATTAAACAATCTCTTAGGCACTCAGCAAAGGCCAATACAAAGATGTGAGGTGTAAACAGAATGGCTATTGCTGGAGCAATCATTGTTGGAGTGGACAGTGTTAGAGTGTTAGGGCTTTGAAAAGGCTTCAGTGAGAACAGGCAGAGCGTCTAACTAAGTTTCGAGTTAAGTGTTTAAAAAATTCTCTTTGTCGATTAGACACTATAGCTATTGCAATGAGAATGAGTCCAGTATATTCTTTGTGAGATGTGGAAATTCTGGGAAACTTCCAGTCTCGTTGATAGCTATATCTGCATGAAATGCATCGAGCTGCAGTTCCTTAGAGATGGTCTTAAGGAACTGGAGCTGCAGCTCAATGATTTTCGGCCTACATGGGAGAATGAGGTGGTTCTGTTGGTAAAAATTGAAATCAAATCCTTGGAAAGAGGTGACATAGGATTGGAATACGTAGTATCCTTGTGGGTAGAGTTAAGGAGCTGCAAGAGTAAAAAGACCCTGATAGGAGTTATATACAGTCTCTCAAACAGTGATGTGGCACACAAATTATGACGGGAGATGGAAAAAGCATGAAAAAAGGTTACAATAGTCATGGAGGATTTCAATATGGAGGTAGGATTGGGAAATCAGGTAGGTACTGGATCCCAAGAAGGGGAATTTGCAGAATGCATATGAGATGACTTTTTAGAAAATGTTGTGGTTGAGCGCACCAGGAGGAAGGCAATTCTGGATCTGGAATTACCGAGGCATGAGAGAAGAGCTGGCTGAAGTTGACTGCAAGACATCAGTAGCAGGGATGACTGCAGAAGAGCAATGGCTGGAATTTCTGGGAGTAATTCAAAAGGCACATGATAGATACATCACAAAGATGAAGAAGTCTTTTAAAGGGAGGATGATGCAACTGTGGCTGACAAGGGAAGTTAAAGGCAGCATAAAATAAAAAGAGAGAGCATATAATATAGAAAAAAATAGTGGAAAGTTAGAGAGATGGGAAGCATTTAAAAATCAACAGAAGACAACTAAAAAAATGCCATAAGGAGAGAAAAGGTGAAATTTGAAGGTAAGCTAGCCAATAATATCATTTTCAACCTCTCACTGCTATGGGTGGAAGTTCCCACTTGCTTCAAAAAGGCAACAATTAAACCAGTGCCTAAGAACTGCCTTAATGACTATCACCTGGTAGCACTCACATTTACAGTGATAAAATGTTTTGAGAGGTTGGTCATGACTAGACTGAGCTCCTGCCTCAACAAGGACTTGGACCCATTGCAATTTGCCTATTGCCACAACAGCTTAACAGCAGATACGATCTCAATGGCTCTTCACATGGCTTTAGACCACCTGGACAACACAACCACCTATGTCAGGATGCTGTTCATCAATTATAGCTCAGCATTTAATACCATCATTCACACAATCCTGATTGAGAAGTTACAGAACCTGGGCCTCTGTACTTCCCTCTGCAATTGGATCCTCGACTTCCTAACCGGAAGATCATAATTTGTGCGGATTGGTGATAGCATCTCCTCCTCGCTGAAGATCAACACTGATGCACCTCAGGAATGTGTGCTTAGCCCACTGCTCTACTCTCTCTATACCCATGACTGTGTGGCTAGTCATAGCTCAAATACCATCTATAAATTTGTTGATGATACAACCATTGTTGGTAGAATCTCAGATGGTGTTGAGAGGGTGTGCAGGAGTGAGATATGCCAACTAGTGGAGTAGCAACTACCCGGCACTCAACATCAGTAAGATGAAAAAACTGATTGTGGACTAAAGGAAGGGTAAGACGAAAGAACACACACCAATCCTTATAGAAGGATCAGAGGTGGAGAGAGTGAGCAGTTTCAAGTTCCTGGGTGTCAAGATCTCTGAGGACCTAACCTGGTCCCAACATATCGATGCAGTTATAAAGAAGGCAAGACAATGACTATACTTCATTAGAAGTTTGAAGAGATTTGGAGCGACTTCAGGTGGGCAATGGAATCTGAACCCGAAGCAAGTCGCTGGGCAGTGTGATCTTGGTCCAGTGCCTGGGCCCTAGTGTGAGTTACAATACAATGTTTAGACATTTTAAATGCCAGGTCATTTCAGAGGTGAGAGCCAATTGTGCTCACTCTCCGTGAACTTCACTCCTCTCTGCAGGGTGTCGGAGCCTTTCGCCGTTCCATCGTTGCGTTTGTTTAAATGCCAACCCAGACAGACTGAAAAGACAGGGTGTTGGTCAGGACAAGAGCTGATTTCGCTCGTTCTCTGCAATGGTCATCTCCATGGTGCTGAGGTTATGATGCCTGCCCTGGCTACTGTGATCTGTTTCAGCTGATATGAGTAACTGATAAGTGAGGCTATGGGCCTACACCGGGCTGCTCTGGGATTCAGATCTGAGGACTTGTTTTTGGTTTGGAATGCTGTTGCTTGCTTCAATTATTTGCATAATTTGTATTTTTTCTTTCTCTTGCATATTGAGTGCTAGTCTTTTTTAATTTTTATTCTTTTTTTTCTTTAATTGAGTTCTTTCAGGTTTCTTGCTTTGTGACTACCTGTGGGCAAGCAAATCTCAGAGTTGTATAATTTATATATCTTTGATAATAAATGAAGCTTGAATCAGTCTTCACTGTGGATTACACTAGCAGTATGCAAGAAATCCAAGACTGCCATGGGGCAGGAGTCAGTGTAGTTGTTATTACTAAGGAGAAGGTGTTTGGGAAGCTGAATTGGAAGTTAGATAAATCACCTGGACAAGTTGGAATATGCACCAGGGTTCTGAAAGAGGTAGCTGAAGAGATTGTGGAGGCATTAGTAATGACCTTTCAAGAATCTGGATGGTTCTAGAGGACTGAAAATTTGCAAAAGTCACTCCACTCTTTAAGAAGGGAAGGAAGCAAAAGAAACAAAATTATAGACCAGCTAGTTTGACTTCTTCAGTAGACAGGAGGATGTTGGAGTCCATTATGAACAATGAAGTTTTGGGGTACTTGGAGGCACATGATAAAATAGGCCAAAGTCAACATGGTTTCTTCAAGGGAGAATTTTGCCAGACAAATTTGTTAGAATTCCTTGATGAAATAACAATTAAGATAAACAAAGGAGAGTCAGTGGACGTTATTTTGGATTTTCAGAAGACCCTTGACAAGGTGCCGCACATGATGCTGCTTACCAAGATAACAGCCTATGGGACTACAGGAAAGATACTAGCATGGATAGAAAATTGGCTGACTGGCAGGAGGCAAAAATTGGAAATAAGGGTGCTTTTTCCTGGTTGACTGCCAGTGACTAGTGGTGTTCTGCAGGGTTTGGTGCTGGGATCGCTTCTTTTCACATTATATAGTTAATGATGACAATTGAGCTTCCAGCTATCTGTTACCTTAATTCCCCATTCTATTCTTACTCTAGTCTACCACCTGTAATAATGGCCAATATAATCTTAAGCAACAAGACTTTTTCTTATTTCTTGACACAATGAGTCTCCATGACTTAAGATCTAACTCACCTATTTCAAATAATTAATTTTCCCTTTTAATATAAAATTTGGCAAGTTCTGCTACAAGGCTATACACCTGTAGAATTAGCTCTGTTTTCCACTTCCACAGACACCACTGGATCTGCTCAGCTCAGCATGTCCTACATACTTCTTCTGGTTTCAACCTTCAGCACGAGCTCTGACCTGCATTTCCCAGTTCTTGCTTTCCTTCTTCCTGATTGCTCTCATTAATCTATTAATCCAAAGGCATAAACATTGGAATCACTTGGATTACTCCAGCTTCAGACACAGTAATATTCCTTTTCTCCTCTCCATCTCCATCTCAATCGCTCTGCAATCTAGAAATATTTTCTCTCATGGTTTGATGTAAGATCTTGATCTGAAACACTCTTTCTTTTTCTAAAAATACTCCAGCATCTTCTATTTTTATTCTACTTCTTTATAAGGATAGGAAACAAAATTTGGTTTGAAGGTGAAACTTTTATTATTGTCCATTGTTCTACCTGGATCTTGCATTTTACTGTCAAGCATCTTCTCTGGAAGATAGTCCAATAAGATTTAGTCACTGACTAGTTAGGAGCACTTTGAAGAAGCACTTTAGGACCTCATTATCTTTTTGTTATAGTCTGTAATTAATGTATGGCAAATGAAAGTGGAAAATCAATCTAAAGTTTTAAATTTCTTCAAAGAAAGTATTATATTATGACTTATACATTGTCCATAGTAAATATGTTAATATCAAGTTAGGGACTTCTCCAGTATAGCTATCTAAATGGAACTTTAAAGTGAAGTCTAAATGTTATTTTAGTCATATATTCACAGCAACTAATCTGTTCAAAGGGATGACCATTCCCAGGAGTACAGAAGTGAAGCAAGAGACAAAATGAGAAACTGATAAGAACAACTGGGTTTTAAAGCCACAGATTGTACATCTATTGACAACATAGGAATATGAGTAGGTAGGTACAAGTGCACCTCTACATAAAAACAAACATTTGGGAGATTGGCAAAATAGATTTGCCAGCTGCTGCAGAGCTACATTTATCTACAGGTGGGTAGGAGCTCAGCCAGATTTCCAATTTGGAAACTACTGCAGGTTATAAACAGTTCACAGGAAAAGAAACTTGCTGTAATCTGTGCTCAGCCAATCAAGCACATTCCTCTATTCAACACAATTCAACTGCGGATGAACAGTACCTGAATTCTATCTGCCTGAAACCCTAAAAAAAATCACACTACATACTACATGCATTATATGACTATAAACAATCTTTTGTGTCATGTTCTCTAGGGTCTAGTGATCTCTTAAGTCATTTTTTTTCCTATTCTGTTCTGTTCATTCTAGTGCTTACCATTAGTTACGTTTTTTTTTCTGTGGCAATTTAAGGAAAGTTTTTTCTTTGGAATAGGAGAAAAAACTGTTCAAGGTATTGGAGTGGCCTAGACATGGCAGAATTTAAGTATGCCAGGATGAAAGAGGGATGTGTATTTTTCTTTCAGTGAAAATATTTTTAAATGCTGCATGCCAATTCATGGAGCAATGGTGGTTGTATAGATAGTTTTGGGCACCTTCCCCTTAAGACCATCAATGACATTCTTATTCAAGCTTATTGTTTTCTTTGGTCGAGTATCTCCTCCTACAATCAGCAACATCTGCACAGACGTATTTGAAATCTGAGAGGGTTTGGTGCTACTGGCCTTGCCATGGGCTCAGCTAAATTTTCAATGAACTTGCTCTGCCTACTGCCAGAAAGCAGAGGGACCTTACTTCTCTATCAGACACTTGGCTACAAATCTTTCTTTCCTTCCAGTAACAATTTTCTTTCAGGAGCAATATTATCTTTCATATCCTCCCCTGTTAGTACGGTCTTGGTATGGACTGTACATGGTTAGTGACAGATACACACAAGTGCATGTAGTGGAGTGCCAGCAGGGGTGGTACACACCCTAACTCCTCCTTCCCCCTCACAACACGCTGGAGGAACTCAGCAGGTCGGGCAGCATCCATGGAAAAGATCGGTCAACGTTTTGGGCTGGAACCCTTCGTCAGGACCTCCTTCCTCCTTCCCCCTCCCCCGCACTCCTGGTAGTCTTAAGACATGTGAAAGACACAAGTGAGCATCTATATGCATATTATCATTTAGCCTAAAGTGCCACTCCATTGGCAATCAAATTTAAACTCCTGATCACACCTCTGCATCGGGGCAAGTGGTAATCTTGCACCAATATTACTCAACAAGTGACTTTTGAATTCAAAAAACAGGACCAACAGGCTCCGGGACAGCTTCTTCCACCAGGTCATCAGACTGATGAACTCACGCTGACTTGAGCATACTCTATATTACATTGATTGTTCTATTTTTTATAAATTACTATGATTGTATATTGCACATTTAGATGGAGACGTAACGTAAAGATATTTACTCCTCATTTATGAAGGATGTAAGAAATAAAGTCAATTCAGTTCAATTCAATTCATGGCATTTTGTAAATTTAAGCTACTGTGCAAATAAAAGCTTATACATGCATAATTAAAGAAATGGACAAAATATTGTTGTAAGATTTATATGCATTATTTTAACACAATATTTAGGTTATTTGGTCTATCAGATCTCATCCACACTGCACTGCTAGAAATTGACTTGGGCTGTGCACCAAAATTAAACTGACACTGTAAACCCAGAGTCAGGGTGCAAAATGAATCCAAAAAGAAATAGATTGAGGTATAGTCTTAAATAGAAGGATAGTCTTACACTGTTTTTGTTCCATATTACATGAAAGGTAAATCCACTGGGGAGTGAAATATGATTTCCAGAAACGCTTGTTAGTTTCCTTTAAAAATACTTAAGCAGTCAATTGTTGAGCTCATTTCCCAAAAATCCAGTGAACACCCTGGATAATTGGAAGGGAGCACAGGAACCATGGACATGGTGAACTGAAAAGGAGTGTGGGAACTGAGGCCATGGTGAGACAGAAGAGAGCATGGAAACATACCCAGTTAACCTTCAGGATTTCTGGATTCCAGATAGTGGATTATTGATAACTTACTTTATAATTATTTTGACAAACATTAAATATGGTTGTATCCAACAGAAAGTAGTTGCAAAGAAAATTCTGGATACAGAATTGGCTTGGGTTTGCCTCATTAACAGGTACAGTTACAATTGAGATACTGGAAAGGAATTCTGATTGCTTTTGGCATCTGTCAAATTCAAGAATTTTTACATAAGTCTTTGTTTAGCTTCAAAAGTGGTGGTAGGGCTTCTGTGACATGGTATATATAAGCTTGTCTCATGCTGCCATTGTCTCAAAACATCCGCTACTGCAGCATGCTTATGTTACTTCTAGAGTTGACAATTCCATTTAGTCACCCTTACTCCTTGTTCCACTTTCTGTAAACCCAAGGTCTTCCAAAGCTCTGCTAGTCATGTTGCAACTCACAAATATCTTTTACACACCATGTGCTTGTTGATCTACATGGATTCCAAGCTATGCATAATCTTGATTATAAAATCATTTTGTTTACCCTGAAATCTCTCCATAGACTTGGCTTGCAAAATCTTCAGCTGTGACTTCAGCTGTCAAAGTCATAAGAGCCTGAACTCCATCCTCTAAATTTTAACACATTTCCATCTCTTTCTTTTAAGTCTCTACATCTTTAAGCAAGATTTTGATTATCTGCTTGATTAGTCTATTTATTCCTTAGTATCAATATTTATTTATTCCTTGGAAAACATTCCAAGTTACTTCTCAGACTAAAGGCATTATTAAAATGTATTTTGTTATTGCAGAACATTAATTATAGGAGAATTTCTTTTCTGGGCAAATAATTGGTGAACTCCTTTGCCCATTTGAAGATAAAGTTATGGATTAATGTGACAGCAACTGCATAATAGGAATAATTATACAGTATCTGAATTTTGTCCCTGATGTCTGGATGAAAGTGGATTTTAATCAACATGATCTTGATAACTGTAAGATAAAACAAATAGCTCTGTTGATCTACAGGAGATGAAAAAGGGAGAACTTAATGTCATTAAAATCTTCAACAGGAATCAGTTTTGATCAGGGACTAACTGGACTGATTTTCATGAGAATATAATATCATAAACAGGAAAAGCAATAGGTTATTTGACCCTGTAGGCTTGTTCCTTCCTTCACCAATATCATAACTGATCATTTATTTCAGCACCAATTTTCTTGCTGTCCTTAATACCCTAAAAAATCTATTGATCTCCATTTTGCATGAACTCCACAGCCCTTCAGGACCGAGAATTTCAAGGATTCACAAGTCACAGAGTGAAGAAATGTCGCCTCATTTCAGTTCTATCTAGCCTTTCCTTTATTCTGAGATTGTGACGACTGGTTCTAGACTCCTTGTTCAGGAGGCACACCCTCCTTATATGTGCATGACAAGCTCGCTAAGATCTTGGCAACTTTCAGCAAGGTCAAGGTCATCACCAGATGGTGGTGCAGCACCACCAGGCAGGTGAAAGGGGAAACAGGTAGACTGGCTGCTATCTTTGTACTTGGGGAAACACTGAACACACTGCAAACAGAAACCGGAGGTGGCCCATCAAAGACAAAACAGAAATTAAACTCTTGTGTTGGATGAGCTTGTGTGTTACTGCAGGCTGTACAAATCCAGCCTGAGCTGTTACACTTAGGACACCAGTGGGCAAGTATACACCAGCATAGTGGGTAAATTACTCTCCTAGGGCCCTTGATTAGGGATCTGGAGTCCGGAGTTCAAATCCAACTATGGCAACTGGATTTTAATGGATGCATAATAAATATATTAAATACATTAAAAAGGTAATTATAGTGTCTATAGTGTCAATATTACTCAACAAGTGACTTTTGAATTCAAAAAACAGGACCAACAGGCTCCGGGACAGCTTCTTCCACCAGGTCATCAGACTGATGAACTCACGCTGACTTGAGCATACTCTATATTACATTGATTGTTCTATTTTTTATAAATTACTATGATTGTATATTGCACATTTAGATGGAGACATAACGTAAAGATATTTACTCCTCAACAATCCATCAGGTTCTTTTTCTTTTTCAGGGAGAGCAAGATTGCTATATCTAATGGGATTCCACCACCAAGCATATCTTTCCCTCAACCCCATTTCCTTCTTTCTGCAGGGGTCGCTCCCAATGCGACTCCTTTGCCCATTCGTTTTTCCCCATTGATCTTCCTCCTGGCACTTATCCTTCCAAGTGGAACAAGTGCTACGCCTGCCCCTACATCTCCTCCCTCCCTACCATTCAAAGGCCGAAACAGTCCTTCCAGGTGAATGACACTTCACCTGTGAGTCTGTTGGGATCGTATTCTGTGTCCGGTGCTTCCAGTGGGGCCTCCTGTATATCTGTGAGACCCAACCTAGATTGGGAGACCACTTTGCCGAACACCTATGCTCCGTCTGCCAGAAAAAGTGGGAGCTCCCAATGGCCACCCATTTTACTCCCACTTCCCATTCCCATTCCAGTATGTCTATCCATGACCTCCTCTACTGCCGTGATGAGGCCACACTCAGGTTGGAGGAACAACTCCTTACAGTCTGCCTGGGTAGCATCTAACCTGATGGCATGAGCATTGATTTCTCGAACTTCCAGTAATGGTCCCCACCCACTTCACCATTCCCCATCCCCTTTTTCCTCTCTCACCTTATCTCCTTGCCTGCCCATGGTCTCCCTCTGGTGTTCCTACCCCCCCTTTATTTACTTCCATGGCTGTCATGGTCCGGTCCATGAAGTCCATATTCCGGTTCACGGTCTGGTCCATCGACCCTTGCTCCAGGTTTTCCTCTCTACCCTGTTTCTGTTCTTGTTGAGCTCTAATTGAGTCAGCTGATTCTCGTAGGGGCTGGCTGCATAAATACCTTCAGAGACCAGGGCGTGGCGGCTGGATTGTTCTTTTCTTTACTCCTTGTATCCCTTCCTCTGCCTTCTGTTTCCTCGCCTGAAGCCCTGCCTTTTCTTGCCGGTAACTCTCGTCTTGCCTGAAGTTCTTGTCTCACCTTGCTTTGCCAGAAGCCTTGCCTTGTCTTGCCGGTAACTCTCGCCTCACCTGAAGTTCTCCTCTTGTCTTGTATAGTGATACATTATAAGTAAATGAACTTCCTTTAAACAACATTGTTAGTTGGAAGTATCTCCTAGTCAGGAGTGAGAGAGGACCTGCCACTCAAAGAGTGCGTATTGGCAGCTAAACCCACCAAAGAAGATAAATAGGGAAATGAACTAGCTTTTGAAGATTGGACAGTTACAGTATAAACTCCCTTTAGTGAGGATGCCTGTAACTATCTATATCAAATAAGGGTTAAGGACTTTGTGTGCCTTTATACTATAACTTCGCAGTCAGCAAACCCAATACCATTACACCCTGCAATTTCTTTGACTCCTCTCAGTAAGTGCATTCTTTTCTTCCTTTCTTCCTTCCTCTGTTACCTTGCTTTCTTACAGATAATAATCGATTAAGCTAAGCTATTTGTGGCCAGGAAGCCCTTATTCTGTATGCTAAGTATTAAATGACTGAAGGTTCTCAAAACAAAGGTGTCAAATGACAACAAGCAGGAGAGTCTGGAACAGCCACTGACCCTGGAAGAGCTGACTGGTTCCGTCTGTTCCTTTGACTCAAATAAAACTCCTGGAAGTGACGGCTTACTGGCTGAGTTGTACTCAACTCCATGGGACAGGTTGGGCCCAGACCTGCTGGGCATGTACAGTGCAAACAACAGGAATTCTGCAGATGCTGGAAATTCCATTCCCATTCCCGTTCTGACATGTCTATCCATGGTGTCCTCTACTGTAAAGATGAAGCCACACTCAGGTTGGAGGAACAACACCTTATATTCCGTCTGGGTAGCCTCCAACCTGATGGCATGAACATCGACTTCTCTAACTTCCGCTAATGCCCCACCTCCCCCTCGTGCCCCATCCGTTATTTATTTTTATGCACACATTCTTTCTCTCACTCTCCTTTTTCTCCCTCTGTCCCTCTGAATATACCCCTTGCCCATCCTCTGGGTTCCCCCCACCCCGCCGTCTTCCTGCCCGGACCTCCTGTCCTATGATCCTCTCATATCCCTTTTGCCAATCACCTGTCTAGCTCTTGGCTCCATCCCTCCCCCTCCTGTCTTCTCCTATCATTTTGGATCTCCCCCTCCCCCTCCAACTTTCAAATCTCTTACTAACTCTTCCTTCAGTTAGTCCTGACGAAGGGTCTCGGCCTGAAACGTCGACTGTACCTCCTCCTAGAGATGCTGCCTGGCCTGCTGCGTTCACCAGCAACTTTGATGTGTGGGGCATGTACAGTGCTACGCTTTTAGTTGACAGCATGTAGAACTCTGTGAGGAAGGGCATCATTACCTTTATCTACAAGTAGAAGGGCGAAAGGGATGACATGAGGAATTGGAGACTCATTTCGCGATTGAATGTAGACTTTAATATATTGTCCAAGGCCTGCTCAGTTTGAACCAGGAGAAAGCCTATGACACTCACATACATGATGGTTGCACTCACCAAAATGGGCCTTGAGCAGGGAAACAGGAACTGCTGTACACAGACATCTGTAATGCAGTCCAAATCAATGGGTGGCAAGCAGATAGCTTCCCCAACAAGTCTGCAGTCAGACAGGGTCGATTTCTATCCTGTCTTGTTCAGGCACTGTACAGAACCCTTTGCCGAAGCCTTTAAGAAGGATAAAAGCACAAGTGGAGTGAATCTGCTGGGTATTGGAGGGACACAAGTGAAAATCTCCCTGTACATGGATGATGTCACCATCTTCTGCTCAGATATGAGGTCAGATCGCAGACTGATCAGCACCTGCAACCAGTTTGAGTTGGCATCAGGAGCCAGGGTTAACTACACGTAGTGTAGTCATGCGTTTCAGCAACTGGCCTAACCAATCCAGTGTCCCCTTTAACATCAGGTTTGATTATGTGAAGGAGCTGGAGGGGCCGAGGCATGCAATAGGAATTGGCTTGAGTGGACTGAGAAGATAAAACAGAAACTGGGATTGTGGGGAGGGCCGGGAAGACCCTGGTCATCTGCTGCGAGCTGCTCTCCCACTGCTCCAGCTTGGAATCAGTTAGGTTGTCTTCTGGTCAATCTGGGGATCCAAGATGGAGTGGGTCAGATGGGTCAGATGGGTCACATTGTACAACGGGGGCAAAAAACATACCCAATGTCACTCACCTTGAATGACTACCTTCAGGCGTAGTTGCATCGGGCTGTGCATGGAACCTAAGCATGTGGGCATCAAGTACCACCATGTGCTGAGGTTCTATCTGTCCCTGGTGTTGCGAAGGATGGGGTCTGTCCCCATTGCTGCGCAATGTCCGAACCAGTTGGGTGTTGCTCCACTACCTGTCCATCGTGGAAAATTTTTTCTGGACCATCACCTTTGACTACAAGGCCATCAGGCAGTGGTTAGCACAGAAAGTCCTGCAGAAACTGCATGAAAAGGATTCAACGAACACAGTGGGGTAGTTTCCTGAGCAGCCTGTCCAGCCATCTGGCATGATGCCTCATCAACAGGCCTCACCAACAGGCACCAAGACCTTGCCTGGCTGGTGGTGAGAGGAGATCGCACAGTCAGAAATGCAGTTATGATCTACACAAATGGTCAAGGCAGCAAAACGACAATACAGCAACAAGATCCAGACACAACTCTCCACCAGCAGCACCCGCAGCTTAAGGTAAGGTCTGTGCACCATTGCGGACTTCAAAGCTAAGCGGAGTGGTGCTGCTAACATCGCTGCCTCTCTTCTAGATGAGCTAAATCTTTTTTACGCTCAGTTTGATATCGCCAACACTGAGGCCCCAAGGAGAGCCGCCAAAGTGACCTGCACCTTGGTCATCTCTGAGGCTGAAGTACGCAGGTGTTTCCAATGAGCGGATGGTCGCAAGGCTGCGACTGGATGGCATCCCAGGGCGGGTACTCAGGATATGCGTGGCACATCTGGCGGGTGTGTTTACAGACATTTTTAATCTCTCCCTCTCCCAATGTAGAGTGCCCTCCTGCTTCAAATCATCTACCATTGTTCCTGTACCTAAAAAAACCAAGGTAACATGCCTGAACGACTGGTGTCCTGTCACACTCACCTCAATAATAAGCAAATGCTTTGAGAGGCTGGTCAAGGATTACACCTGCAGTGTGCTACCACCCAAACTGGACCCCCTACAATTCGCCTGTTGACACAACCAATCGACAGATGATGCAATAGCCACAGCTCCACACACTGTCCTTACACTTCTGGAGAAGAAGGATGTTTATGTGAGAATGCTGATCTTGGACTACATCTCAGCATTCAACTCCAAAATTCCCTCCAGGCTTGACAAGAAGCATGAAACCTCAGCCTTCACCTTGCCTTGTGCAGTGGATCCTGGACTTCCTGTCAGATTGTGGGCAGGTGGTAAGAGTGGGCTCCCTCACCTCTGTCCCTCTGACCCTCAACACAGGAGCCCCTCAGGGCTATATGCTAAGCCCCTTCCTTTACTCTCTGTGTACCCACGACTGTTTCACCACCCACAGCTCCAGTTGGCTAAATAAATTTGCTGATGATGCTACATTGTTTGGCCTTTTCTCAAATAATAATGAGGCAGTCTCCAGAGAAGAAGTCATCACCCTAACACAGTGGTGCCAAGAAAACAAACTCTCACTTAATTGCAGAAACAAAGGAGCTGGTTGTGGACTACAGGAGAAATGGAGACAGGTTAACCCCTATTGACATCAATGGATCTGGGGTTGAGAAGGTGAGCAGCTTTTAAGTTCCTCGGTATATACATCACCGAGGATCTCACATGATCTGTACATACCGGCTGTGTGGTGGAAAAAGCACAACAGCACCTCTTTCACCACAGAGGGTTGAAGAAGTTTGGCATGAATCCCCAAATCCTAAGGACTTTCTACAGGGATGCAATTGAGAGCATCCTAACTGGCTGCATCACTGCCTGAAATGGGAACTGTACTTCCCTCAATGGGAGGACTCTGCAGAGAGTGGTGTGGACAGCCCAGAACATCTGTAGGTGTGAACTTCCCACTATTTAGGACATTTACAGAGACAGGTCCGTAAAAGGGCCCTAAAGATCACTGGGGACCCAAGTCAGCCCAACCATAATCTGTTCCAGCTGCTACCATCCAGGAAATGGTACCACAGTATTAAATCCAGGACCAACAGGCTCTGGGACAGCTTCTTCCAACAGGTCATCAGACTGATTAACACTCACTGATATAACTGTATTTCTCTGCTAAATTGACTGCCCTGTTGTACATACTATTTGTTACAAATTACTATAACTTGTGCATTGCACATTCAGGTAGAGATGTAACATAAAGATTTTTACTCCTCATGTATGTGAAGGATGTAAGTTATAAAGTCAATTCAATTCAATAATCCTGAAGGTATGTCTTCATCTCCCAAAAAGCATCAATTCAATCTTTCCTGCATTCGCTGAGTATCACTCCATGGTGGGGAAGAGATAGTAGCTCACCTCTTTGCAGGCTGTGGGTTTGTGAAGCGGATACGGAGAGAGATGAACGGGTCTGTGCCGCGGTTCACCCCGAGCAGTGTGTGAGAGAAGGATCTCTGATCTACAGGCTATTCCCAGAAAAACACAAGGAGGAAAACATCATGTATCATCAAGCATCAAATTACAGAGGCAGGTCATCAATTTGGTGAAAGATGCTCTTTGGTCTGCCTGAAACTTTTTGGTCTGCCGGAACACCGAGAGGACCGTGGAGGAATGCTGCCGACTGGCACATTCTGGCTGCAGGCAGTCACTCTTTCTGAATATCCTCCTTTTGAATGAACAAGTTGTGACTTTTATTTTTAGAACTAATTTTAATTGATCTGGAAATCAAAAGCAACAAAAAATAAAGTTATTGGTTTTAGAAACATAGAAACATAGAAACATAGAAAATAGGTGCAGGAGTAGGCCATTCGGCCCTTCGAGCCTGCACCGCCATTTATTATGATCATGGCTGATCATCCAACTCAGAACCCCGCCCCAGCCTTCCCTCCATACCCCCTGACCCCCGTAGCCACAAGGGCCATATCTAACTCCCTCTTAAATATAGCCAATGAACTGGCCTCAACAGTTTCCTGTGGCAGAGAATTCCACAGATTCACCACTCTCTGTGTGAAGAAGTTTTTCCTAATCTCGTTCCTAAAAGGCTTCCCCTCTATCCTCAAACTGTGACCCCTCGTTCTGGACTTCCCCAACATCGGGAACAATCTTCCTGCATCTAGCCTGTCCAATCCCTTTAGGATCTTATACGTTTCAATCAGATCCCCCCTCAATCTTCTAAATTCCAACGAGTATAAGCCCAATTCATCCAGTCTTTCTTCATATGAAAGTCCTGCCATCCCAGGAATCAATCTGGTGAACCTTCTTTGTACTCCCTCTATGGCAAAGATGTCTTTCCTCAGATTAGGGGACCAAAACTGCACACAATACTCCAGGTGTGGTCTCACCAAGGCCTTGTACAACTGCAGTAGTACCTCCTTGCTCCTGTACTCGAATCTTCTCGCTATAAATGCCAGCATACCATTCGCCTTTTTCACCGCCTGCTGTACCTGCATGCCCACTTTCAATGACTGGTGTATAATGACACCCAGGTCTCGTTGCACCTCCCCTTTTCCTAATCGGCCACCATTCAGATAATAATCTGTTTTCCTATTTTTGCCACCAAAGTGGATAACTTCACATTTATCCATATTAAATTGCATCTGCCATGAATTTGCCCACTCACCCAACCTATTCAAGTCACCCTGCATCCTCTTAGCATCCTCCTCACTGCTAACACTGCCACCCAGCTTCGTGTCATCCGCAAACTTGGAGATGCTGCATTTAATTCCCTCATCCAAGTCATTAATATATATTGTAAACAACTGGGGTCCCAGCACTGAGCCTTGCGGTACTCCACTAGTCACCGCCTGCCATTCTGAAAAGGTCCCGTTTATTCCCACTCTTTGCTTCCTGTCTGCTAACCAATTCTCCACCCACACCAATACCTTACCCCCAATACCGTGTGCTTTATGTTTGCACACTAACCTCCTGTGTGGGACCTTGTCAAAAGCCTTTTGAAAATCCAAATATACCACATCCACTGGTTCTCCCCTATCCACTCTACTAGTTACATCCTCAAAAAATTCTATGAGATTCGTCAGACATGATTTTCCTTTCACAAATCCATGCTGACTTTGTCCGATCATTTCACCGCTTTCCAAATGTGCTGTTATCACATCCTTGATAACTGACTCCAGCAGTTTCCCCACCACCGACGTTAGGCTAACCGGTCTATAATTCCCCAGTTTCTCTCTCCCTCCTTTTTTAAAAAGTGGGGTTACATTAGCCACCCTCCAATCCTCAGGAACTAGTCCAGAATCTAACGAGTTTTGAAAAATTATCACTAATGCATCCACTATTTCTTGGGCTACTCCTTTAAGCACTCTAGGATGCAGACCATCTGGCCCTGGGGATTTATCTGCCTTCAATCCCTTCAATTTACCTAACACCACTTCCCTACTAACATGTATTTCGCTCAGTTCCTCCATCTCACTGGACCCTCTGTCCCTTACTATTTCTGGAAGATTATTTATGTCCTCCTTAGTGAAGACAGAACCAAAGTAATTATTCAATTGGTCTGCCATGTCCTTGCTTCCCATAATCAATTCACCTGTTTCTGTCTTCAGGGGACCTACATTTATCTTTACCAGTCTTTTCCTTTTTACATATCTATTAAAGCTTTTACAGTCCGTTTTTATGTTCCCTGCCAGTTTTCTCTCATAATCTTTTTTCCCCTTCCTAATTAAGCCCTTTGTCCTCCTCTGCTGAACTCTGAATTTCTCCCAGTCCTCAGGTGAGCCACTTTCTCTGGCTAATTTGTATGCTTCTTCTTTGGAATTGATACTATCCCTAATTTCTCTTGTCAGCCACGGGTGCACTACCTTCCTTGATTTATTCTTTTGCCAAACTGGGATGAACAATTGTTGTAGTTCATCCATGCAACCTTTAAATGCTTGCCATTGCATATCCACCGTCAATCCTTTAAGTGTCATTTGCCAGTCTATCTTAGCTAATTCACGTCTCATACCTTCAAAGTTACCCCTCTTTAAGTTCAGAACCTTTGTTTTATATCCTGCTTGGTGATATTTTAAAAGGACCACAATGTAGGGTAGGGTTCTTCTCCTGCTGGAGAGGGATGGGCTAGGTTTCTGGACAAAGCATCTCAGTTATTATTGTTTACCACCCCAGAGTGCCACAGGAGTGGCAGCAGTGCTAGCGATGTATGTATATGAATACAATAGAACAGGATGAAAGTGTTAATTATGACTGTAAAGAATGAAAAGGCATTGAACAGTTTATTCTTGTAAATATGTTTTACTATTATGAATAAGTTTTATTTTAGTTTTAAAAAGGCTGTCTAAAATGTGTCACCTCACACTTATCTAAACTGCTACCCATTTGCTATTGCTCAGTCTACTTCCCCGAATGATCAAGATATCTGCAATTCATGAGAATCTGCTTCACTATCAATAACACCTGTAATTCAGAATCATCAGTAAATTTGATCTTGCTAACTGTGCCAGCTACACTCATATCCCAATCAATTATATAAATAATGAATAACAGAGGTCCCATCACTCTGGGACCCCAGTAGTCACAGGCCTCCAGTCGAATAATCAACTTTCAACCCTTTCAACAACAAGGTTCAAGCCAATTCTGAATTTCTAGCTCTCCCCAAATTCCATGCAACCTCACATTCCTGATTAGCCTGCCATGTGAGACTTGTCAAAGGCCATTCTAAACTTCATACAGACAACATTGACTGCCCTACCTTAATCTAGTCTCCCTTAGTTACTTCTTCAAAAAAAAACTCTAATAGATTTGACAGACATGATCTCCCACATATAAAATCCCAATGACTGTATCTGGTCAGGCCTTGACCATCCAAGTGGTGGTAGATCAGGTTCTTCAGTATTTCCTCCAGCAACTTCCTTACAACTGAAGTCAGGCTCACTGGCTCCAGTTCTCTGGCCCTTTCTTACTATCCTTCTTTAGCAACGGCACAACATGAGTCAACCTCCAGTCTTCTAGAACTTCACCAGTGGCTACTGACAAAGCAAACATTTCAACAATTTCTTCCCTGGCCTCCCATTATGTCAAGGCATGCAACTGGTCAGGCCCTGGACAATTGTCCACCTTAGTGTGCTTCAAGGCTGCATACAGTACCTCCTTCCTCATAATATGCATATGATATAACACCTCACTACTTATAAACTCCATTTCTTTTCTTATTCATGATATTCTCCAGAAGAAACTCTGAAGAGAAATAGACATCAAAAATCTTAGCCATCTCCTGCAACTTCAGACATAGGCAACGCTGATGGTCTTTAAGAGGACTTAGTGTCTCCCTAGTCACTCTTTTACTGTTAATATAACTGATATTATCTTTAAACCTGCCTGCCTGATCTAACTCATGGTCTCTTTTCACCTCCTGATTTCTGTCTTAAGCCTGGTCGAGGGATTCATCTGTACCCAGCTGCCTAAATATGATATAAGCTTCCTCTCCTTTCCTTACCTGGCCCAAGTTTGGCCAGGATTTCCTAAACTTGATACATCTACCAGCCATTGTTCCCTGAACATGTTTTGTCTAACCTTCTTGCTAACAAGTTCATGCGGCCCATTGACTCAGGATAAGACCCTTTTAAAATTTGCCCACTTACCAGCTGTTCCTTTGGTTTTAAGTAGAGTCACCCAGTCGACTTCAGCCAGAACATTCCAGTCAGTTCAGCACTTTAACCTGAGGAGGTATCCTATCTTTTTCCATAAACTATTTAAAAACTTTTAGAATTGTGGTCACTGTACTCAGTGTGCTCCCCAACTGCCACTTCATTTACTTGATACATCTCATTCCCTAAGAAGGGGTCCAGTATCGTTTCTTCCCAAGTTGGTTCCTCTATATTTTGGAGTGGATCTTGTTAGAGTGGGCAATCTATGAATGGAGAGCTGAGGCTTTGGCTCAGGAGGTTTTGGTGTGAGGAGGCTGACTAACTGCACCAGGTGTGGGGAGTGAAGACAGTAATTTAAAAGAAGGCTTCAGTAAGAAAGCACAGGTAAGAACAGGTGAGATTTTATATTGTTCTTTTGCTGCTGTATTGTTTTGTAGTTTGAGCAGTGAAATGCTACTCCTGCAAGATGTGGGAAGTCAGGGAACCTCACAGTCTCTGTGATGATGACGCTAATGGGAAGTGTACCCAGTCTCCTGACAGACCACGAATCTGAGAGCTTCATAGATGAGACTTCCATTGTGACAGGAGTTCAGTGATGGCCAGGTGCAGAGGGAGAAACACAGGCATGGAATTAACAGTTTACTGTGTTTTAATAAGAACCGTAAAGAATAAAGTAAAATAATAAACACTAGGCCAACAGGGCTGGTAACAGGGCTCAAAATCAGTAACCTAGAACTAAATTAATACTGCTCCTTTAACAATGTCTATCTATATCACCGATCTTCTTTCCTGGAATGTGGACTAAGGTAAGTAGGGAGCATTGTCACTGTGTTTTGATCAAGTCTTGACGAGACAGGCGCAAAAGAAAGAGAGTTAAATACAATTAAAAAGAAACCCTAATAGGCTGGGATGTGTACATTCTTGCGTGCGTGATGGCCATCTTCTTTCGGCTGCCTGCCTGCAAGAGCACCCAGACTCTGCGGCAGTGTCCGTTGTAGTGTCAGGGCCCCCCTCCCTGGGCACCAAATGCCTGTGCCCGCTGGAAGCCCCAGATGAGAGACTTATCCAGGATGTATCGATCTGGACCCCAGGAACTGCCCTCTGGCCCTTCCCTCTACCAATCAATGAGGTACTGGACACAGGCATGAGATGCCAGGATGCACCACGCAGAAAAGATCAGGTATCCATGGGGGAGGGGGGGGGATAACTAGAGCATGGATGGAGAAGTCACTGGCTTGTTTCAATCTTCATGGATGATGGTAGGTGCAGCATATAGGAGATTCTGTTGATAGCTTCTCCAATACAAATGGTCCCACGTAGCATGAGGCCAACTTGCGGCTCTCTTCTCTCAATGGAAGGTCTCTAGATGCCAGTCGGACTTTTTCCCCTTGCTTGAGAGACCTCACCTGTTGGTGGAGCTGATCAGCCTGCTGGGCATGTTGCTCCTGGGTGTGCAACACAGAAGCCCTGGCCCATTTCCCCGTCAATCTCTTGGTCAGAGAAGAGTGGAGGCTGGAATCCATTTTGACATTCAAATGGGGACATGCCAGTGGAGGGCGATTGGAGGTTATTGTGGGCAATCTCTGTCCAAATGAGTTAGAAGCTCCAGGTCATGTGGCTGAAAGAGACAGAGCAGTTCAGGGTTGTCTCCTGCTCCTGATTCACTCTCTCAGTCTGGCCGTTAGATTGGAGGTGGAAATCTGATGAGAGCTAGCTGCAGCTCCCAAAAGAGAGCTAAAACCCTGCCAAAAATGAGAGATCGACTGTGATCCTTGATCAGACACTATATCCTGAGGGAAGCCATTTAGCTTGAACACGTGGCAGACTTTTGAGCTGATGGAAGCTTGCGGAGAGCAATGAGGTGAGCTACTTTAGAGAACTGGTCCACAACTACCAGAACGTTAGTGTTCCCACCTGATGGAGGCAGACCAACAATGAAATCCACTGAGAAGGTGTACCAGCAGAGGTGAGGCACAGGCTGTGGGCAGAGCAAACCTGCAAGGTGTGGATGTCTTGTTTTGGGCACAAGCGGGACAGGCGGGGAAGTCATCGACATCTTGGGACATAGATTGCCACTAAAATTGCCTCTTTATTCAGGTCAATTGAATCCCTTGGTAGCCAAAGAGATGGGAAGAACTACTTCAACATTCAAGGGTGTACAATGGCTGGGATGAACATCCAGTTCGGAGGTCCCTCACCTGGGCTTGAAACCAACTGTTGGGTAGCCTTCTATTCCCCTACTCATCATAACAGCTGCATATGCACAGGGAAGGATGGGCTCTGGATTAGTATTGTCCTCAGAGAGGTCAAACTGCCAGGAGAGTGCATTGACCTTGGTATTTTTGCTGCCAGGATCGTAGGTGAGGATGAAATTAACCTGGTGAGAAAAGAGCCCAACAGGCTTGACAGGAGTTGAGCCTTTTGGTGTCATGAATGTAGGAAAGGTTTTTGTGATCTGTCCATATCAGAAAAGGGTGCTCTACTTCCTCCAGCTACTGTTGCCATGCCTCTGGGGCCTCCTTGACAGCCAGATGTTCTCAGTTCCCAACACCATAGTTACGCTCTGCAGGAGCCAAGCAACAGGAAAGGAAAACACAGGAGTTCAGCTGATTATCTACTGAAGACGGCTGTGAGAGTACAGCTCCAATGCTGACATCAGATGCAACAACCTCAGTGGTGACTGGACGGGATGGGTATGGATTTTGCAGCACTGGAGCACTGGTAGAGCATTGTTTTAGCTCAGAGAATGCTTGGTCTGCTTCACTTGTCCATTGGAATCCTGCAGAGGTCTTCTTGATGAGTGCATTTATGGGAGCCGCCATGGAACTAAAATTCCTGATGAAGTGGTGATAAGAGTTTGCAAACCCCAGTCACCTCACCTGTCTGACCATGAATGGTTTGGGCCACTCTGTGACTGCCTGAACTTAACATGGACAATCGAGGATGCATCCCAAGAATGACACCTGCTCTTGGCAGAAAGGTAGTTTTCAAGGAGCCATCTGAGATATGTTGGATATATTCCTAGCAAAAATGGGAATAGATAAGAATGTCGTCCAAATACACAGAAGCAAACTGATTCAACATGACCCAGGGCACATTGTTGGCCAGGGCCTGAAAAACAGCATGGGTGTTGGTCAGACCAAATGGCATCACAAGGTACTCATAGTGGCTAGTGGGGTGTTGAATGCCGTCAGCCACTCATCCCCTTCACGGATGTGAACTAGGTTGTAAACATTATGCAGACCTATCTTAGAGAATATGGTTGCTATGTGGAGATGCTCAAAGGCAGAGGCAAGCAGGGAAGAAGGTTCTTCACCGTATTGTTATTCAGGGACTGATAATCAATGTAGGGATGGAGCTTGCCATCCTTCTTGCTCACACAAAAGAAGGCCGCCCCTGCTGGTGGGGTAGATGGATGGATAAATCCTAAATCAAATGCCTCCTTGATGTATTATTCCATGGACACTGATTCAGGGAGAAGAGCCAGCCCCAATGAGGACTGGAAACAGTTAAGGGGTCAATGGCACAGTTAGATGACTGCTGTGAAGTCAGGGAGACCTCAAGAAGGTCAGCATATTCAGCTGGAAGACCATACTAGGCCACACTAGCAGTTGGCTCGGGAGGGGGATAAGCTGACAGGGGCTTGAGCTGGAACTAGACAGGTAGACAGGCATGCCTGTTCCCTCTCTTGGAGCACCTTTTGGGACTAATCGATCTATAGTTTGTGTCAAGCGTGCCAGGGGAGGCCATGCGCCAATGGAAGTTCAGGTGAATCAACAAGATAGAAGGAGAGCTATTCCTTATGGTTGCCTTTTAGCGCAAGTTTGACAGGTACTGTGGAAAGGTTGATCTTGCCAGTACCCAGAAACCAATCAATGTTCTATCTCAATTGCTGAGTGGGGACTCCCTGCTTTTGAGCCTGGAAGTTATTTATGGAGTTCCTGGCTGCCCTGAAGTCAATAAATGCCTTGCCTGACAGGGAAGCTGGGAGCATTACTTAATTAGGGGGAGATGCTTCTAAGGGAATTGACCCATCAGAATTCCATTTCTTACTGTCGGGTCTCCTCCTTTGCTGATGCCCAGAAGACCACAGTAAAGACCACAGACAGTTCTGCACTAATCTCATTCCTCCTGAGATAGGTGCAGGCCCCCACCTGCATGGGCTCTTTTGCAAACTGTGTACTGGGTGATGAGAGAGGAAATGAAGTCACATGGGGATCTGTTGAGAAGGAGCTTCTAGCATTTTCCCTCTGTGCCACTCAACTGCCCGGTTGTATTCGAAAGGCCAGACTTATCAGGTCATCCAGGCTTCCTGTTCATCATGCACTGCAGTCCCAGGCCAAACCTTTGCTGGATAGCAGTGATGAGAGATCTTAACAGCAAGAGTGCAGAACTTTACTGTACAGTTTCTCACTTACCTTCTTCCTTGGCGCATGTACAGACTGTGGGCTGCCTTCTGACCCCATACTGGAAAGTCAAATACTCTCTTCAACTTAACTATGAATTGCTAGAAACACTCACAACATGCTGGAGGAACTCAGCAGGTCAGGCAGCATCCGTAGAAAAGATCGGTCGACGTTTTGGGTCGGAACCCTTCGTCAGGTCTGTAGAGGGAAGGGGCAGAGGCCCTATAAAGAAGATGGGGGGAGGGTGGGAAGTAGAAGGCTGGTAGGTTCCAGGTGAAAAACCAGTAAGGGGAAAGATAAAGAGGTGTGGGAGGGGAAGCAGGAAGGTGATAGGCAGGAAAGGTGAAGAAGGAATAGGGGAAAACACAATGGGTAGTAGAAGGAGGTGGAACCATGAGGGAGGTGATAGGCAGCTGGGGGAGGGGGCTGAGTGACATAGGGATAGAGGAAGCGAGGGGGAGGAAATTACTGGAAGTTGGAGAATTCTATGTTCATACCAAGGGGCTGGAGACTACCTAGACGGTATATGAGGTGTTGCTCCTCCAACCTGAGTTTAGCCTCATCATGGCAGTAGAGGAGGCCATGTATGGACATATCTGAATGGGAGTGGGAAGCAGAGTTGAAGTGGGTGGCTACTGGGAGATCCTGACCGTTGTAGTGGATGGAGCGGAGGTGCTCAACGAAGCGGTCCCCCAACCTGCGTCGGGTTTCACCGATGTAGAGGAGGCCACACCGGGAGCACCAGATGCAATAGATGACCCCAACAGACGCACAAGTGAAGTGTTTGCCTCACTTGGAAGGACTGTTTGGGGCCCTGAATGGTGGCAAGAGAGGAGGTGTAGGGACAGATGTAGCACTTGCGCTTACAGGGATAAGTGCCAGGTGGGAGATCCGTGGGGAGGGATGTGTGGACCAGGGAGTCACGGAGGGACTGATCCCTATGGAAAACGGAGAGGGGTGGAGAGGGAAAGATGTGCTTAGTGGTGGGGTCCTGTTGAAGGTGGCGGAAGTTGCGGAGGATAATGTGCTGGATCCGGAGGCTGGTGGAGTGGTAGGTGATGACAAGGGGAATTCTGTCCCTGTTGTGGTGACGGGAGGATGGAGTGAGAGCCGAAGTGCGGGAAATGGAGGAGATGCGGGTGAGGGCATCATTGATGACAGCAGAAGGGAAACCACGATCCTTAAAGAAAGAGGACATTTGAGATGTCCTGGAACGGAAAACCTCATCCTCGGAGCAGATGCGGTGGAGACGGAGGAACTGGGAATAGGGAATGGCATTTTTGCATGTGGCAGGGTGGGAAGATGTACAGTTGAGGTAGTTATGAGAGTCAGTGGGCTTGTAGAAGATGTCAGTGGACAGTCTGTCTCCAGAGATGGAGACCGAGAGATCGAGAAAGGGGAGAGAAGTGTCCGAGATAGACCAAGTGAATTTGAGGGCTGGGTGGAAGTTTGAAGTAAGGTCGATGAAATTGATGAGCTCAGCATGGGTGCAGGAAGCAGCACCAATGTAGTTGTTAATGTACCAAAGGAAAAGTTGGGGAGCAGAACCAGAATAGGTTTGGAGCACAGACTGTTCCACATAACCAACGAAGAGGCAGGCATAGCTGGGGCCCATGCAAGTTCCCATAACTACACCCTTAGTCTGTAGAAAGTGGGAAGAGCCAAAAGAGAAGTAATTGAGTGTGAGAACCAGTTCCGCCAACCGGAGGAGGGTAGTGGTGGTGGGGATCTGGTGAGGTCTATTATCCGGAAAATTAGCGAAGGGCTTTGAGGCCTTCTTCATGGGGAATGGAGGTGTATAGGGAATGAAGCGGTTGGGACTGGGGAACTGGAAGTTATTGAAGAGGTGGAGGGCATGGGATGTATCCCGGATGTAGGTGGGGAGGGACTGAACTATGGGTGACAAAATGGAGTCCAGGTGGGCAGATACAAGTTCGGTGGGACAGGAGCAGGCAGAAACTATGGGTCTACCAGGACAGTCAGGCTTGGTGATCTTGGGGAGGAGGTAAAACCAAGCGGTATGGGGTGAGGGAATTATGTGTTTAGTGGCTGAGGATGGAAGGTCTCTGGAGTTGATAAGGGCAGTGATGGTGCGGGAGACAATGGTTTGATGTTTTTTGGTGGGGTCCTTTCCAGGGGTAAGTAAGAGGTGGTGTCAGAGAACTGCCGTTTGGCCTCAGCAAGGTAGAGGTCTGTCCGCCAGACTACTACAGCACCACCTTTGTCAGCGGGTTTGATAGTGAGGTTGGGATTAGTGCGGAGAGAGTGGAGGGCAGTGCGTTCAGAGGGAGTGAGGTTGGAACAGGAGAGAAGAGTGGTGAAGTTGAGACGGTTGATGTCTCAGCACAGTTGGAGATAAAAAGATCGAGTGCAGGTAGAAGGCCCAGGCGGGGTGTCCAGGAGGAGGAGAAGGGTAGAAGACGGGAGAAGGGGTCCTCAGTAGGGGGAGGGGAATCCTTGCCAAAGAAGTATGCTCAGAGACGTAGGCGACAGAAGAAAAGTTCAGTGTTATGGTGGGCACGAAACTCACTGAGGTGTGGATGGAAGGGGGCAAAAGTGAGGCCCTTGCTAAGAACAGAATGCTCTGCCTCACAGAGGAGAAGGTCAGAGGGGATGGTTAAGACACGGCAAGGGTTGGGGCTGGAGTCGGAGGAGGGTGAAGGGTGGGAGGTCTCAGGAGGGAGAGGGGGGTTGGGATATTCAGGGAGAGTGGGCAGTCTGTACTCCAAACCTATTCTGATACTGCTCCACAACTTTTCCATCGGTACATTGACGACTACATTGATGCTGCTTCCTGCACCCATGCTGAGCTCATCAATTTCATCGACTTTACTTTTAACTTGCACCCAGCCCTCAAATTCACTTGGTCTATCTCAGACACTTCTCTCCCCTTTCTTGATCTCTTGGTCTCCATCTCTGGAGACAGACTGTCCACTGACATCTTCTACAAGCCCACTGACTCTCTACCTCTACTATACCTCTTCCCACCCCGCCACATGCAAAAATGACATTCCCTATTCCCAGTTCCTCCATCTCCGCCGCATCTGCTCCGAGGATGAGGTTTTCCGTTCCAGGACATCTCAAATGGCCTCTTTCTTTAAGGATCTTGGTTTCCTTTCTGCTGTCATCAATGATGCCCTCACCCGCATCTCCTCCATTTCCCGCACTTCGGCTCTCACTCCATCCTCCCGCCGCCACAACAGGGACAGAGTACACCTTGTCCTCACCTACCACCCCACCAGCCTCCGGATCCAGCACATTATCCTCCGCAACTTCCGCCACCTTCAACAGGGCCCCACAACTAAGCACATCTTTCCCTCTCCACTCCTCTCCGTTTTCCACAGGGATCGGTCCCTCCATGACTCCCTGGTCCACACATCCCTCCCACGGACCTCCCACCTGGCACTTATCCCTGTAAGCGCAAGTGCTACACCTGTCCCTACACCTCCTCTCTTGCCATCATTCAGGGCCCCAAACAGTCCTTCCAGGTGAGGGAACACTTCACTTGTGAGTCTGTTGGGGTCATCTATTGCATCTGGTGCTCCTGGTCCGGCCTCCTCTACATCAGTGACACCCGACGCAGATTGGGGGACCACTTCGTCGAGCACCTCCGCTCCGTCCGCCACAACAGACAGGATCTCCCAGTAGCCACCCACTTCAACTCTGCTTCCCACTCCCATTCAGATATGTCCATACATGGCCTCCTCTACTGCCGTGATGAGGCTAAACTCAGGCTGGAGGAGCAACACCTCATATACCGTCTAGGTAGTCTCCAGCCCCTTGGTATGAACATAGAATTCTCCAACTTCCAGTAATTCCCTCCCCCTCCCTTCCTCTATCCCTATGTCACTCTGCCCCCTCCACCAGCTGCCTATCACCTCCCTCATGGTTCTGCCTCCTTCTACTACCCTTGTGTTTTCCCCTATTCTTTCTTCACCTTTCCTGCCTATCACCTCCTTGTCTCCCTTCCCCCACCCCTTTATCTTTCCCCTTATTGGTTTTTCACCTGGAACCCTCCCCCCACCTTCTTTATAGGGCCTCTGCCCCTTCCCTCTACAGTCCTGACGAAGGGTTCCAGCCCGAAACGTCGACCGATCTTTTCCACTGATGCTGCCCGACCTGCTGAGTTCCTCCAGCGTGTTGTGAGTGTTGCTTTGACCCCAGCATCTGCAGATTATTTTGTGTTTACGAATTGCTAGAAAGACTGGGCTGCAGGAGAACTATGTTCTTGCAGGGCATTGAACAGGCTGAGTGGGGGTCCATCTAAGAGATTCACCATGTAAGCCAGTTTGCTGGCATTGCCACTGAACTGAACTGGCAGGACTTGGAAAGTCAGTTCATACTGGTTAATAAAGTTTCTGCAGCCATATGGGTAACTGAAGGGTGAAGGAATGTTTGGTTTAGGTCAGCAAGCAGCCGAGGGAATCAGGGCATTAGTAACTGCAGCTGATGAGACTGTTGTAGAGGAGGTCGTGGGAGGTGCTGATTCTGGGAGTGGGACTGTCCTGGCAAAAGGCTGCTGAACAGCAGCAGTGACAGCAGTAATGGTGACCATCTGATTCCAGCTGTCTGTTGTTGCTGAAATGTTGTTGTGAGTGCTGACTCTTGTTCTTCCAGCTTGGACTGGGCTAGCTGGTCTGGGAGTAGTTATCACACTGCGGGAGTCACTTCTGCCATCCCAGCCTCCACTTACTTTAACTTCTCCCCCACTTGACCAATGAAATTCAGGGCCAATTTCAGCTGTTCTCTCTCTGCTGGATCCATTTTGATGGTCGTGTCTCGCTGACAAGAATTCTGTGATGGCCCAGGTGCGGAGGGAGAGAAACAGAAGTGGAATGAACAGTTCACTGAGTTTTAATAAGAAGTGTACAGAGCAAAGGAAAAAAATAAATGCTAGACCAAAGGACCGCTATCTAAAAACTAATGTCATCACTGCAGCTCGAAAGCATTAACCTAGAATTAAATTAATACTGTTCCTTTAACAGAGTCTAACTAACTCACTAAAATGCTGCTTTGGGAGGATTTAAATAGTTTGGGAAGTAAATAAGAACCAGAGCACCAGGTTAGAATGAGGCGGAATTAAAAGGAAGGTAGAAGTCATGGCCAGCAAGAACAGGCAGGAGCAAACTAATAGACACAATGGGACTGATGGGTCAAAATGTGTGCATTTTAATGCTAGATGTATCATGCATTTACTTCAGCATCAAAGCTGAAGTAAATTTATTATCAAAGTACGTATACTATATGTCACCACATAATACCATGTGTTTCATTTTCTTGCAGGCGTTTACATAAAAATAAAGAAATACAATAGAATTCATGGAAAAACTAGACATAAACAAATACTGACAAATAACCAATGTGCAAAAGAAGACAATTTGTGCAAATAAATAAACAAGCAAGCAAATAATAATAAATAAATAAATAATACTGAGAACGTGAGCTGTAGAATCTTTAAAAGTGAGTCTGTATGGATCAATAAATGGAAACACATCAACTGCTCCCTGAGAAACAACTTGAATCCACTCCAATTTGCCTATCGGCACAAGAGGTCCACAGCATGACATCTAAAACTTTGACAAACTTCTATAGATGTGTAGTGAATAGTATATTGACTGGTCAGTAACAGTGACTAGGAAACTACAGTATTTGTCACAAAACTATTATTAGAATAGAATAGAAAAGAAAATCTACAGCACAATACAGGCCCTTTGGCCCACAAAGCTGTGCTGAACATGTCCTTACCTGAGAAATTACCTAGTGTTATCCATAGCCCTCTATTTTTCTGAGCTCCATATACCTGTCCAAGAGTCACTTAAAAGGCCCTGTCATATCCGCTTCCACCACTGTTGCTGGCAGCCCATTCTACGCACTCACCACTCTCTGCGTAAAAAAAACCTACCCCTGATATCTCCTCTGTACCTACTTCCAAGCACCTTAAAAGTGTGTCTTCTCATGCTAGCCATTTAAGCCCTGGGAAAAAGCCTCTGACTATCCATATGAACAATGCCTCTCATCATCTTATATACCTCTATCAGGCCACCTCTCATCCTCTGTCGTTCCAAGGAAAAAAAGCCGAGTTCACTCAACCTATTCTCATAAGGCATGCTCCCCAATCCAGGCAACATCATTGTAAATCTCCTCTGCACCCTTTCTATGGTTTCCACATCCTTCCTGTGGTGAGGTGATCAGAACTGAGCACAGTACTCCTAGTGGGGTCTGACCAAGGTCCTATATAGCTGCAAAATTACCTCTCGGCTCCTAAATTCAATTCCACGATTGATGAAGGCCAATGCACCGTATGCCTTCTTAACCACAGAGTCAGCCTGCGCAGCAGCTTTGAGTGTCCTATGGACTTGGACCCCAAGATCCCTTTGATCCTCCACACTGCCAAAAGTCTTACCACTAATACTATATTCTGTCATCATATTTGACCTACCAAAATTAGCCACCTTACACTTATCTGGGTTGAACTCCATCTGCCACTTCTCAGCCCATTTTTGCATGCTATCAATGTCCCGCTGTAACCTCTGACAGCCCTCCACATTATCCACAACACCTCCAACCTTTGTGTCATCAGCAAATTTACTAACCCATCCCTCCACGTCTTCATCCAGGTCATTTATAAAAATCACAAAGAATAGGGGTTCTAGAACAGATCCCCAACGCACACCACTGGTCTCCAACCTCCATGTGGAATATGACCCATCTACAACCACTCTTTGCCTTCTATAGGTAAGCCAGTTCTGGATCCACAAAGCAATTTCCTCTTGGATCCCATGTCTCCTTACTTTCTCAATAAGCCTTGTATGGTGTAGCTTGTCAGATGCCTTTGCTGAAATCCATATACACTCCATCTATACTATCATCAATGTGTTCAGTCACATCCTCAAAAAATTATATCAGGCTGGTGAGGCATGACCTGCCTTTGACAAAGTCATGCTGACTATTCCTAATCATATTATATCTCTCCAAATGTTCATAAATCCTGCCTCTCAGGATCTTCTCCATCAACTTACCAACCACCGAAGTAAGACCCACTGGTCTATAATTTCCTGAGCTATCTCTACTCCCTCTCCTGAATAATGGAACAAGATCCGCAACGCTCTAATCCTCAGGAACCTCTCCCGTCCCCATTGATGATTCAAAGATCATTGCCAGAGGCTCAGCAACCTCCTCCCTCGCCTCCCACAGTAGTCTCGGGTCTAACCCGTCCGGTCCCGGTGATTTATCCAACTTGATGCTTTCCAAAAGCTCCTACACAGCCTCTTTCTTAATGTCAACATGCTCAAGCTTTTCAGTCCGCTGTAAGTCATCCTTACAATCGCTAAGATCCTTTTCCCTAGTGAATACTGGAGCAAAGTATCTCTTCCGGTTCCACACACACTTTTCCACTGTCACATTTGATTAGTCCTATTTTCTCACGTCTTATCCCCCTGCTCTTAATATACTTGTAGAATGTCTTGGGGTTTTCCTTAATCCTGTCTGCCAAAGCCTTGTCATGGCCCATTCTGCCTCTTCTAATTTCTTTCTTGAGCTCCTTCCTGCTAGTCTCATAATCTTCTAACTCTCTATCTGAGCGAGGAATAGTGGTTGAAAGCTTATCTTACTCAAAAACAACTCTTTGAACTGTGTAAGCACCAGCTTTGCTGTTAGAAAGATAAGCATGGCAAAAGCTCTGCCATCATTCATTAACAGTATAAAAACTTAACGATAGGAGAGAGTAATCTTCTGAGTCCTCAGTACTGACTGCAGACCAATAAAATGTATATACTCTTTGTCTGCATCAATTAAGAGCAAGTGTGGGCCTTGAGCCTGGTCTGCCATCTCATATGGTCATTGATAATTTAATTATAATCTTTTCTGCTTTTCTGTTTTACTGATATTTCAACCTTCCTCTTATAAGGTACCCATCTACCCCAGCTTGAAGATATTCAGCCACTCTACTGTCATCGTCCTTTAAGAAAAAGGATTTCAAAAATTCTCAACCATTTGAGAAAAAAAAATCACTTAATTTTTTTCTTAAATAGGTAACCACTTATGTTTAAACAATGATACTAAATTTTAGATTCTCCCACCGAAGGAAATAATCAAGCTTGCAAAGAAGGGTGACTCTGACTCCTTGACAAGGGGTTCACCTAGACCCTCTACTGCAGCCACGTATCCTTCCTGGGAACACGTCTTCACCGCCTTCTTGTGCCATATGGCACCCAGATCTGTTTTCAAGCTTCCTGATTCAGACCCTCTGAGGACCCCAGGTATTCACATTGAGTTGACTGCTTCATTTGCTGTGTTCTATGCATCATGCTTTTTGCCCTGAGGAGGTACCTGCTGACCCTGTCCCATTCACTACCACAACCCTGGGATTCTCTCTCCACCACCTGCAATAGACCTATCTTCCGTGTCTTCAATTGCTGGTTCATCGTCTTCTTCGCATCCAGCAAGGATCGGAAGATCACCCATCTCCAGACCGCAAAATCCGCCGTCTCCAATGGAACAGCCATGGACGTCCCCAGACCACGATCTCTACTGCCGATCTCGATACTATTGGATGCCCTGAGATTATGAATTTCTTCCAACGCTGATGACTCTGGATACCTCTATAACAGTGTCACTAACATCACCAGCACGGGTTCCAATGATCCCGAGCAGATTCTGAACCTTAATTCCACTGCCATGAATGCGAGTTCCAACAACTCCAGACTTCTCTCCAATTCTAACCTCACTCCTTCCAAATGTGCTGCGCTCCATTCTCTCTGCACTAATTCTAACCTCACTATCAAACCGGCAGATAAGCAGGGGAGGTGGGTAGTGCTGTGGTATTCTAGTGGGCTGACCACTACCTTGCTGAGGTCAGGCAACAACACTCAGACGCTTCCTCTGATTTACCCTTTGAACAGGACCCTAAGGAGCACCAGGCTATTGTCTCCTGCACTATTACTGACCTTTTCAACCCTGAAGATCTCCCATCCATTGCCACCAACCCAATAGTTTCCTTACCTGCACCTCCGGTTTCTACCTCCTACCCAAGATCCATAAACTTGCCTATCCAGGTAGACCTGTTGTCTCTGCCTCTTCCTGCCCCACCAAGCTTATACCTGCATCCCTTGACTCTGATTTATCCCCGTGGTTCAGTCCCTTCCTGCCTACATCTGTGACACTTCACAGGCTCTGGACTTTTTCACTGACTTCAAGTTCCCAGTCTCGGATGGTCTCATTTTCACTGTGGATGTCCAGCCGCTAATCACCTCCAACACCCATCAGGAGGGCCTTAAAGCTCCTGGCTTCTTTCTGGACAACAGACCCAACCTGTTCCCCTCCACCACAACTCTCTTCCATCTAGCAGAACTGGTCCTCACCCTCAATAATTTCTCCTTCAGCTCCTCTCCCCCAACCTCACTCAAACCAAAGGTGTAGCCGTGGGCACTGACATGGATCGCAGTTGTGCCTGCCTTTTTGTCGGCAACATGGAACAGTCCATGTTCCAAGCCTACACCAGTATCACTCCCCTACTCTTCCTACGCTACATTGACAACTGCATTGGTGCCGCTTTCTGCACCTATGCTGAGCTTGTTGACTTCATAATCTTTACCCCCATCTTCCACTCTGCCCTCACGTTTACGTGTTCCATTTCCAACACCACCCTCCTCTTCCTCAATCTTTCTGTCTCTATCTCTGGAGACAGTCTATCTGCTGATATCTTTTACAAACTCACTGTCTCTCACAGCTACCAGGACTATACTGCTTCCCACCCTGTCACTTGTAAATGCCATTCCCTTCTCTCAATTCATCTGTCTCCACCACATCTGCTCTCAGGATGAGGCTTTTCATTCCAGAAACACTGGGATGTCCTCCTTCTTTAAAGAAAGGAGTTTCCTTTCTTTCACCATCAATGCTGTCCTCACCCGCTTCTCTTCCATTTGGCACACATCTGTCCTCACTCCATCTGCCCACCGACACACCAGGGATAGGGTTCCTCTTGTCCTCACCTACCACGACCCCAGCCTCTGTGTGCAGAGCATACTTTTTACGCACCTTCTGCCATCTCTAATAGAATCCCACCACCAAGCACATCTTTCCCTCTCCCCCCACTTTCTGCTTTCCACAGGAAATACTCCTTATCCGAATTCCTTGTCCACTTGTTCCTTCCCACTGATCTTCCTCCTGATTCTTATCCTTGCAAGCAGAACAAGTGCTACACCTGCCTCTACATCTTCTCCTTCACTACCATTCAGGGCCTCAAACAGTCCTTCCAGGTGAGGCGACACCTCACCTGCGACTCTGTTGGGGTTATGTACTGTATCCGATACTCCTGGTATGGCCTTTGTATATCAATGACACCCGACATAGATTGGGAGACTGCTTCACCAAGCACCTATGCTTTGTCGACCAGAAAAAGCGGAATCTCCTGGTAGCCACCCATTTCAATTCTACTTCCCACCCCCATTCCGACATTTCAGTCTATGACCTCCTCTACTGCGGCGATAAGGCCACACTCAGATTGGAGGAGCAACACCTTATATTCTGTTTGGGTAGCCTCCAACCTGATGCATGAACATCGATTTCTCTAACCTGGTAATTGATCCCCCCTCTCCTTCACCATTCCCCATTCCTATTTGCCCTCTTACCTTATCTATTTACCTGCCCATCAGCTCTCTCTGGTGCCCCTCCGTCTTCTATCCTCTCCTATCAGACTCCCCTTCTCCCGCCTCTTATCTCTTTCACCAATCAATTTCCCATTTCTTCACTTCACCCCTCCCCCACTCCCGGTTTCACCAATCACCTACCTTCTAGTATTTCTTTCTCCCCCCCTCCACCCCTTTCCGACTTGTCCTTTTTCTTTCCAGTCCTAATGAAGGGTCTCAGCCCGAAACATCGACTGTTTACTCTTTTCCACAGATGCTGTCTGGCCTGCTGAGTTCCTCTAGCATTTTGTGTGTGTTGCGAAGGAAGCAACCACTTTACATCCACTCAGGTTTTTATGATTTAGACAAGTTGCCTTTCATTTTCAAGTCTAGTGAGTCTATCTTATTGAGAGATACTGTATAACTAAACCTAAAGAGATCATCTTTCAGATGCTGGTTTCTCCCAGCTAACAATGGGGATTTTACAGACACCAAAAAGTCAATTTTCTCTCTAAGTTGGAAAACACAAAAATTGCTCATCATGGCAACCATACCTCTCAAATTTGTACTGAGTGGTATCAAAAGCACATAAGATTGAAAATTATTAAACGTAGAGAGAAAGGAAACAAGTCCTGCCATTTGTCAGAATGAACATATTGGACATTTGAATTTATGGAATCTTGTATGTATTTAAGGGCGTCCGTAAGTCAAGAGTTCTGACCTGGGAAGGACCGTACATGATTTAGGCCTACATTATTTCTTTCTGATTACACTCTTGTCAGTTTAATTTTAAATTGTGATTAAAATTCCTCATTTTGTTTGAAAAGTACAGTGTACCTGTGATAACCAGCACTTTATGAGTGACTGCATTTATTGCAAAACAGATATTAAGTAAAAAATATAATTCCTTGGCTGTACTACACTGCTTATCTGTATGTTCAGAAATTAATATTTCATACAGATATACTGTGGTCGTTGATAATCCTTAAGCATTAATTATAAAATCTTGGGCCTGACTGCAATATTAGCTGGTGAATGTCCAACTGTGAGGAGTAATGAAAACTCATAGCAGTGATATTGTGAATGGAAATAGGGCAATGGTAGACATGGTGGATAATTGATTTGTACTCACTGCTGCTGCCGTGGTTAGTATGCTGGAAATCCTAAGGACATCATTCCTCAGCCGTGGTCGAGGGCTCCCTCAATAACATAGTGGCACCAATGTGAATAGTGGGATTGTTGCCAAACATGTACTATAATCTTACCCATTCTCTAACTTAGTGAAGCATTCTTTAAAGTTAGAAAATAGCATTTATCAATTTACTTTTTATGTCAGAAATTGATTAGATTTTAGAGACAACAAGTAAGTGTAGATGAACGGAATACTTGAAAATCTTCTGATCAGAGGGACAATATAAGCTTATAATATAGAGTTGATGTCTGATAAAAAAGGGGAAGAAGGATATCAATCAATGTTTCTTTATGTAATCTTCCAAGTGACATTTAATGGAAGTCCTTCTTAAGAGAATATGAAAGTTGAGGCTCATGACATAACAGGGGTCTCAGCTGAAAATGTTGACTGTTTACTCTTTTCCATAGATGCTGTCTGGCCTGCTGATATCATCCAGCATTGTGTGTGTGTGTTACTTTGGCTCTCCAGCATCTGCAGATTTTCTCATATTAGGGATTTTTATTTTCACCTGGCTAGATAACTGAATGAGCAACAGCAGAATAGGGGTAATGGGCAGGTATTCAGATTGGACACTGTGCCTAAAGGAGCATATATTGTACATATCGCCTGTGCCAGACAAACAGCAAATTTGGTTTTATTGAACTCAGTGGCACTGTGAGAAGAATACAAGCAGTTTTAAGGCTCGTGCCCCACAAAGATCTTTCCTGGGGCTACAGTAATTCACAGTGTTTATGAATAACTTGGATGAACGGGGGTAGAGCAGTACAAATGAACTGACTGAAGCGTGGTAGAGGCAGAAATCCATTTAAGCAGTTCTTGGATGTGTACATGAAGATCCAAGAGCTGCAGGGCTGCATACCTTGTGTTAGAAGGTGAATTCAGCTGTTTAAAATATATATATGGACAGTACGCCCTCCTGTGTTGTAAGATTTATGATTCTGATTGAAGTTTGCCAGTGACGCACAGGAGTATCATAAGCCGTATAGGTGGAATTATTGAAGCTCGGAGAATATTAATAAAGGAAGTGAATAACAGATTGCACCAAATGGATTTCAGTAAAGGCAAATATGAGGTCATCTGCTTTGGATGTCAACAATTTGGAACCAAGTACTTTCTAAATGAGACCATAAGACATAGGAGCAGAATAGGTCATCTGGCCCATCGAGTCTGCTCCGCATTCAATCACAGCTGAGCTTTTTTTTCCTCCTCCTCAGCCCTAGTTCCCGGCCTTCTCCCCGTAACCTTTGATGCCATGTCCAATTAAGAACCTATCAATTTCTGCCTTAAATACACTCCATGACCTGGCCTCCACAGCTGCATGTGGCAATAAATTCCACAAATTCACCACCTTTTGGCTAAAGAAATTTCTCCGCATCGCTGTTTTGAAAGGTTGTCCATCTCTCCTGAGGCTGTGCCCTCTTGTCCTAGACTCTCCCACCATGGGAAACATCCTGTATAAGCCTTTCAACATTCAAAAGCCCTCATCCTTCTGAATTCCAGCGAGTACAGACCCAGAGCCATCGAACATTCCTCATATGATAACCCTTTCATTCCTTGAATCATCCTTGTGAACCTCTTCTGGACCCTCTCCAATGCTAGCACATCTTTTCTAAGACAAGGGGCCCAAAACTGTTCACAATGCTCAAGGTGAGGCCTCACCAGTGCCTTATAAAGCTTCAGCATCAGATCATTGCTCTTGTATTCTGGCCCTCTTGAATTGAATGCTAACATGGCATTTGCCTTCCTCACCTGCAAGTGAGGAACTCGGCCTGCAAGTTAACCTTCAGGGTGTTCTGCATAAGGACTTCCAAGTCCCCTCGCACTTCAGATTTCTGGATTTTCTCCCCATTTAGAAAATAGTCTGCACATTTATTTCTACTACCAAAGTGCATGACCTTGTATTTTCCAACATTGCATTTCATTTGCCACTTTCTTGCCCATTCTCCTAATCTGTCTAATTCTCTCTGCATCCTACCTGTTTCCTCAACACTATCTGCCCCTCCAGCAATCTTCATATCATCTGCAAACTTGGCAACAAAACCATCTATTTCATCTCTAAATCATTTATATATAGAATAAAAAGAAGTGGTCCCAACACCGACCCCTGCAGAACATCACTAGTCACTGGCAGCAAACCAGAAAGGGATTCCCACTCGCTGCCTCCTACCAATCAGCCAATGTTCTAACCATGTTAGTAACTCTTGTAATACCATGGGCTCTTAACTTGGTAAGCAGCCTCATGTGTGGCACCTTGTCAAAGGCCTTCTGAAACTTCAAAAATACAACATCCACTGCATCCCTTTTATCTATCCTACTTGTAATCTCCTCAAAGAATTCTAATAGGTTCATCAGGCAGAATTTTCCCTGAAGGAAACCATACTGACTTTGTCCTATCTTGTCCTGTGTCACCAAGGGCTCCATCATCTCATCCTTAACAATTTACTCTAACATCTTCTCAACCACTAAGGTCAGGCTAATTGGTCTATAATTTCCTATTTGCTGCCTTTCTCCTTTCTTAAAGAGTGGAGTGACATTTGCAATTTTCCAGAGTCCATTGATTTCTGAAAGATCAATTCTACTGCCAACATATTCTCTCATGCTACCTCTATCAAAACCCTAGGGTGCAGTTCATCTGATCCAGGTGACTTATGTACCTTTACGTCTTTCAGCTTTTTGAGCACCTTCTCTCTTGTAATATTAACTGCACTCACTTCTCTTCCTTCACACACTACAATATCAGGCATTCTGCTAGTGTCTTCCACGGTAAAGACTGATGCAAAATACTCATTTAGTTCATCAGCCATCTCCTTGTCCCTCATTATTATTTCTCCTGCCTCACTTTCTAGCGGTCCTATATCCACTCTCATTTCTCTTTTATTTTTAGCATACCTGAAAAACTTTTACTATCTACTTTGATATAATTTGTTAGCTTGCTCTTATATTTCATCTATTCCCTTCCATTGATTTTTTTTAGTTGCTCTCTGTAGGTTTTTAAAAACTTCCCGATCCTGTTACCCTCCCACTACTTTTGCTTTGTTGCTTTTACAATGGCTTTGACTTCCCTTGTCAGAGATGGTTGTACTATTTTACCACTTGAATATTTCTTTATTTTTTGGAATACATGTGTCCTGCACCTTCCTCATTTTTCCCAGAAATGCATGCCATTGCTGCTCTGCTGACATCCCTGCCATCAGTTCCTTCCAATTTACTTTGGCCAACTCCTCTCTCATACCACTGTAATTTCTCTTACTCCACTGAAATACTGCTACATCAGACTTTACTTTCTCCCTATCAAATTTCAAGTTGAACTCAATCATATTGTGATCACTGGTTCCTAAGGGTTCCTTTACCTCGAGCTCCCTAATCACCTTCGGTTCATAACGTAACACCCAATCCAGTATAGCTGATCCCCTAGTAGGCTCAATGACAAACTGCTCTAAAATGCTATCTCTTAGGCATTCAACAAGCTCACTCTTTTTAGATCAATTACCAACCTGATTTTCCCAATCGAACTGCATGTTAAAATCTCCCATGACCACATTGCCCTCTTGACTCACCTTTTCTATTTCCTGTTTAACCTGTGGTCCACCTCCCAGCCACTGTTGGGAGGCCTGTATATAACTACCATTAACGTCCTTTTACCCTTGCAGTTTCTTAACTCAACCGACAAGGATTCAACACCTCCCGATCTTATGTCACATCTTTCTACTGATTTGATGCCATTCTTTATCAGTGAAGACACACCACCCCCTCTTCCTATCTTCCTATCCCTCTGATATAACGTGTAACCTTGGATATTCAGTTCCTAACTACAATCATCCTTCAGCCACGATTCAGTGATGGCCACAACATCATACCTGGCAACCTGTAATATTGCAACAAGATCATCCACCTTATTTCTTATACTACGTGCATTTAAATACAACACCTTGGGTACCATATTTGCAATCCTTTCTGATTCTGCATCCCTTATGATTTGATACTCAGCTTGTTGGCTGCAACTAAGTTCCATCACCTGCCTGCCCTTCCTGACAGTCTGACTGCACGTTATCTTTATTTTTTCACCATCTGTGCTATCCTGAGTCCCTTCACTCTGGTTCCCACCCCCCTGCCAAGTTAGTTTAAACCCTCTCCAACAGCCCTAGCAAACCTGCCCACGGGAATATTGGTCCCTCTCAGGTTCGGGTGCAACCCGTCACTTTTGAACGAGTCATACCTCCCCCAGAAGAGATTCCATGGTGAACAGCTGAAAATAGGAGAGGTTCAAGATGACTTAGTGGTCCATTTACGTCATTAAAATGTCAGGGATTGGTCTGAACATAGTGAAAATAGTTAAGTGATTGTTTGACTTTATGTTGAAAGGACTGGCATATCCGGGGTGAAGCCTGATTTATACTTCTGCATCAACGCGTCGCCGTAAGTCCTGTGTCGCCGCAAACCCTAACCAAAGCTGACACGGATCCCTACGCCAGAGCCTGCGTTGCTGCCACGCGCACCTCTCCCAAAATGTAACCACGCGTGGCGGCAACGCAGACCGTAAGAACTGTGATTGGTCTGCTCGGTAACATCGCATTTCATCCTACACTGCAGTAGCTTCCCATTGGGCGACTGAAGGGCAGGGAAGGAACTCTGGCTGCAATGCTTTCCATAAAGCTTTACAGACCTCCGAAATTATGGAGGACACATTTCACTTGTACGAAAAAAGACGCTCACTTCTTGTTTACCCCAAGAAAGACTACCATGGCCATGAAGCCTTGCGCGGGCAGGTGTATGTGCATGCGCAATGTGCCCGAATTGCAGAGCGATGCAGACACACCAATGCACAAGTAGAAATGCTCACATTGCACGTAAGTCACTTGCGTAGGTTACGGCGTCGAGTTAACGCAGAAGTATAAATCAGGCTTAAGGTGCGTTGCAGTTTGCAAAGTATTGTTAGACCATATCTATCAAAGGTTTTAAGTAGCTCACTTAAGAAAGAATGCATGAGCCTGGGGAGGTATAGGGGTAAGGGCAAGGGTAGGGGGGTGGGGGAATGGCAGAGTGCACTGTTGCTATGTAGATTTACTAGCTCTGAAGCACTGGGTCTATTAGTCTGAAGTTCACTAGGTAAGTCACAGGCCTGTTGTCTGTGAGTCCATAGGATCACGAGAGGCTCAAAGACTGGAAGCCTGTCCTGGAGTTGGACGACTGTCTGTGGATATGAGTGGTGGATGGAAGGGGGTAAGTATCTAGTTTTTACTGTTGTTGTTTTGTTTGTTATGCTCTGTTTTGTTGTGTTCTGTGTTGTTCTGCTGAGTGCGGTGGACTTGCTCTGTTGGCACTGGAATGTGTGGCGCCATTTGAGGGCTGCCCCCAGCACAATCTTAGGTGGTATTGGTTGTTGACACACATGATATTTTTCTTTGCCTGTTTTGATGTACATGTAATGAATAAAGCCAAATCTGAATCACATGTTAGTGTTGTAACTGCAGTGAAACACAAAACAAAAGAAAATCTGCTGATGCTGGAAATCCAAGCAACACACACAAAATGCTGCAAGAACTCAGCAGGCCAGGCATCATCGTGGAAAAGAGCAAACAGGCAATATTTTGGGCCAAGACCCTTCATTAGGACTGGAAGAAAGAGATGAGAAGTCAGACTAAGAAGGTTAGGGGAGGGGAGGACAAAGTACAATGTGGTAGGTGATAGGTGAAACCAGGAGAGCAGGAGGGGTGAAGTAACGAGCTGGGAAGTTAATTAGTGAAAGAGGTAAGGGCTGGAGAAGGGGGAATATGACAGGAGAGGGTAAAAGACCATGGAAGAAAGGGAAGGGTGAGGAGCACCTGGGGCTTTGCTGAGCACCCATGCTTCATCCGTCAGAAAAAGCGGGATCTCCCGGTGGCCACTAATTCCCATTCTACTTCCCATTCCCATTCTGACATGTCATTCAATAGCCTCCTCTACTGCCGTGCTGGAGGAGCAAATCTTTATATGCTCTCTGGGTAGCCTCCAACTGGATGGCATGAACATCGATTTCTCAAATTTTCTGTAATTGGACCCCCTCTCCTTCCCCATTCCCCATTCCTATTTCTCTCTCTCACCTTATCTCCTTATCTTCCTATCACCTCTCTTGCCTTTCTTCCACTGCCTTCTGCACACTCCTGTCAGATCCCCCCTTCTCCAGCCCTTTATCTCTTTCAGCAATCAACTTCCCAGCTCTTTACTTCACCGCTCCCCTTCTACTGGTTTCAACTATCACCTACTACTTTGTACTTCTTCCTCCCCTCCCTCCACCTTCTTAGACTTTTCTCATCCTTTTTCTAGTCCTGAAACGTTGACTGTACTTTCTTCCATAGACACTGCCTGGCCTGCTTAGTTCCTCCTACACTTAGTGTGTGTTACAATGCAATAGATTGGCTTGAGACACAGCTAGTTCTGGATCACAAGTCTTCAGTATTACAAACTAAGTGTCATGTAATGTTTGCAGTATCTCATGCTCTCATGCATTTCATCACATCGCATAGAGTTATTGAATTGGCTCAGGAATGTTTCTGTGATAGTGGAGATACTAGGGGAAAGCTGAGATGGATAATTTTATCAGCACCTCTGGCTGGTCATAGCTCTGAATGCTTCAAAGCAACACACACAAAATGCTGGAGGAATTCAGCAGGTCAGGCAGCATCTATGGAAATGAATGGATAGTCGATATTTTGGGTTGAGACCCTCTTCAGGACTGAGAAGGAAGGGGAAGATTTCAGAATAAAAAAGTGGGGGGGGGAGGATAGCTAGAAGGTGATAGGTGAAGCCAGGTGGGTGGGAAAGGTCAAGGACTGGTGAAGAATGAATCCGATAGGATAGGAGAGTGGACCATAGGTAAAAGGGAAGGAGGAGGGGACCCTGGGAAAGTAAAGGCAGGTGAGAAGAGGTAAAATGTCAGAGTGGGGAATTGAGGAAGAGTGGGTGGTGGGGGAGGGAGGGAAGGAGAAATCAATATTTATATGTTCATGCCATAAGGTTGGAGGCTACCCAGAAAGGATATAAGATGTTGCACCTCCATTCTGAGGGTGGCCTCTTCATGGCACAAGAGGAGGCAATGGACTGACACATTGGAACCAGAATAAGAATGGAAATTAAAATGTTTGGTCACAGGGAAGTCCCACTTGTGGTGGATGGAGTGGAGGTACTCGACAAAGCTGTCCCCCAATTTATGATGTGTCTTACGAATGTAGATGAGGCTGCACTGAGAGTACCGTACTGGGAACAAACTGCCGCTGTAAGAATAGATGGAGAAGTGAGTCAGTCTACGAAAATCAAGAGAGGCATTAGACAACGGTGTGTTTTCTCCCCTGATTTATTCAATGTGTACAGTGAAACAATATTACAAAAAATAAGAGACGTCTTGGGTATCAAAGTTGGCGGTGAAAACATCAATAATTTCAGATATACAGATGACACTGTTTTAATTGCAAGTACGGAGGAAGAACTACAAAATTTAATTGATATAATTGTTGAAGAAAGTGCAAAAATGGGTCTATCTATCAATGGCAAAAAGACAGAATGTATGGTGATAAGCAAAAAGAAGGAGAATCCTATCTGCAGGCTGAGAATAAACAGGGAAGACATAAAACAAGTACAGAACTTTTGCTACTTAGGAAGCTGGTATGGCAGGTGCAAATTTGACATTAAAAGAAGAATAGGGATGGCAAAAGACACCTTTACGAGAATGAAGAGTATATTGACCAATTCTAAATAGGCATGACAACCCGCCTCAGAGTACTGAAATGTTACATTTATCAAGTTATGTTATATGGCTCAGAATGTTGGATAATATCTAGTAACACGAGGAAACGAATTGTAGCAGCAGAGATGTGGTTTTTGAGGAGGATGCAAAGAATATCATGGACGAAACAAATATCTAATGAGGATGTCATGAACAGAGCAAAGACAAAAAGAGAAATAATGTATGAGATCATGAAAAGGCAACGTAACTTCATTGGACATGTGATTTGGAAAGACGAGTTAGAATGCACGGTAATTATGGGAAAAATTGAAGGGAAGAAAGCAAGAGGAAGGCAAAGACAAATGATGATGGAGACAGCGGCCAGAGAATTGGAAATGAATACCAATGAATTGATCCACTTGACCCGAAACAGGAGTGTGTGGGCCATGGCAGTCAAAGCTCAAACTGGGCATGGCACCTGATGATGATGATGATGAGTGTTTTCTCGCACATGTAAACCCATCCACCAAATTTTCTTTTCACTTTTGTTCACCTCTGTCTTCTCTTCTGCCCCATCTGATTCTATCTGACTATATCCACTCCCCAACTGGTTCTACCTATCACTTACCAGACTCTATCCCACCCTGTCCCCCCTGTACTGCCATATACTGGCAAACTTTCCTCGTTCCCCTCCAGTCTTAATGCAGGGTCTCAACCCACAATTGAATATGCACCTATTGCATCCACAGATTCTGCTTGATCTGCTGAGTTCTTCCAGCCTTTTCTGTTCCAGATTTCAGCAGCAGTATTCTCTTTCGCCCACACTTATTTATTTATTTCTTTGTTTATTTGTTTATTTATTTATTTATTGAGATACAGCACAGAATAGATCCTTCTACCCTTTGAGCACATTGCCTAGTAATCCTCTGACTTAATCCTAGTCTAGTCAAGGGAGAATTTACAATTCCCAATTAACCTACCAACTGGTACGTTTTTGGACTGGTGGGAGGAAACCAGAGCACCCAGAGTCGACTCATGTGGTCATGGGAAGAATGTGCAAACTCTTTACCAACAGCGGGGGGAATTGAACCCAAGTTGCTGGTACTGTAGAGCACTGTGCTAACCACTATGCTACTGTAGCAGCCTAATATACCTCCTGATTGCCCAATGTTTAGTTGACAGATGTCTTATGAGCCTATCCAACATGGGATGACTGTGGTGCCATGAATTATTCACAATAGAAGGGATGCTTTGTTTCTACAATTCTGCAGCAGGTGACATTGCCATAACTTTTCTGAGCAGATTTTTCTACCTCAGGTGAACACAAGGTCAAGTGGACTTACCCTTTGTTTTGGTCCACTTACTACCTGCCATATACCCAACATGGCAGTTATGATCCTTGGTACTCAGCCAAACCAGTCTGTGGAAGAGCTATCAAGCCAATCTTAGTGGTGGATATTGAGATATCTCTCATTTCAAATGCTACTCACTATTGAAACTGCATTGATTCAACAGCTGAGGGAGATTGATAAGTTGTAATATAGGTATTTTTTTCTATATTTAGACCATAAGATGAAAAGACAGAGGAGCAGAATTAGGCCATTTGGCTCATCAAGTCTGGTATTTGACCCCTGATGCTATGAGACTTCATTGGGTCAATGTTGAATTCTCCCAGGGCTTCTTCCTTCCATCTCTATGCTTTTGTGCTGCTACCTCTAATGGATCTAAATTGCCAATGAAACAGGGCGTACCTTAGGAGTGTGTTAGAGGAATCTGGAAATTGTTTTTCTCAGGCACAAAAATTACAGTGGAATAACTTTCCCAGTCTGGAGACACCAATCCCTAGATGTTTGTGAGAAGGACCTTTCAAGATCTATTGGACTTGGAGTGACTTTGAAATGCCCAAATTTTGTGTCTCAAAGATGCCATATACCCATTCCTAATCTGTCTTTTTCAACCTGGTAGCGTTGGTACAAATGAGTAGCTTATTTGACTATTTCGGAGGACAAAATAGAGTCTGGAGTTACATTCAACCCAAACTATTCAAGATATTTGGTTGCATTTATATTGCTATAAATTCTCCATTAGATATGCAATATTGTATGTTATCACAATATTTAAATGCTTCTTAATAATTCTGGGATTCGTCCACCCTTTTCATTTAACTAGTAACAAAAATCAATGTCATTCTTATTCATAACAATTTTGCACATTATTACAAGAATGAAAGCTTCACAACATCCAATTATAACTTTTTAAAATAAATACAGTATAACATTTTTACAAACTGTATTTGTGTATTGTTCTTCAGAGTGCAGGACATTCTTAGTTTTTATTTAGGTGATGAAGTACTTCTGTTATAATTTGGAAATGTGGTACATTATTTACACACACAGCAAAACTTCCCACAAATAATAATGAGATAGCAACCAGATAACTTGTTTTTCAGTGATTATAGTCAATGAATAAACATTGTCCACAGTTGTGTGGGGAACTTCACCACCATTCCCTCTCTTTGATAAGTACTAGGGATTATATTCCATCAAATGCAGCAACATTTTAAAATATTACATAAAAGATAGCAGGTCTTATTGTGCAGTACTCACTCAAGACAGTATTGGAGCATCAGCTGACTTGAGTTTATGTCTGTGGCTGGGGCTTCAACCCATAAGACAAGGGAGACTCCCAAATGAAATGAGTCCACATTAAGTTCTTTCTTCGATGTAGCAGAATGGAACACTTCAAAAAGATAAATGAATAACTTCTTTGCAAAATGAAAAATAACCACGTGATATGCTGCAAGGAATTCTGTAATTTTGGATGAGTTTGAAAACGTGTGATTTCCAATACAATTCTGAAGAATCTAAATATTTTGCTGTCTTTTGCCTCAATGAATTGATTCCAAATACAATACGTAGAATATGCCTCTAACTTTTGGAATTTTCAACTGGGTACATCTCATTTGATGATAAGCCCATAAGTGTTTAAGACATAGGTGCAGAATTAGACCATTCTGCTCATTGAGTCTGCTCAGCCATTTTACATGGCTGATATATTTTCTGACTCAAACCCATTCCCGTGCCTTTTCCCTGTAACCTTTGATGACCTCACTATCAACCTCTGCTTTTAAATATACCCAATGACTTGGCTTCCACTGCTGTCTGTAGCAATTAGTTCCACAGATTTGTCACATTCTGGTTAAAGAAATTCCTCTGATTTGCATCCACTGCCCTCTCTCTCAGAGAAGAAAGGAGTACTGCATCAACTGTGTTGCCGCAGATGTCAAGATCATTATTATCTTACAGAAACAAGCTCTGCCACAATCAAACTGCTGGGTCTTCCTTCAGAAATATGCTGTTTTGATTATGTCCTTGTGTTACCCAATAGAAACTGAGCAGTGTTCAAGGCAGTTTCTGTGAAGGCTAGATCAATGCATTCTATTGAAGAAGTTACAGCAGCCAGCACAATAGTATTTCATGAAATGTGAAATGCTCTGGTCAAAAAAAAACATCTTATGCAGTAATTGTATCGTGCAGTTTTGCTTTGTGCTCTGAATCTTAAAGTGCTGAATGGCAGCAGAGCTAGTTGGTAGAAATTGGACCCTCTCAGTTGATTAAAAACCACTTCATAGCAAGAGGCATTAATCATTAATAGTAACACTTAGTTGCACTGGCTTTTCATTCCCACAGTGAAAGACTGCGGCTGCTTTCAGACATCAGTTTATTTCATTGAAATAGGAATACTGCTTTCATAATCATTTTGAAATGTTTTCTCATTTTTAAAGCATTTACTAGCTTTTATAATTATGGTAAATATTACCTTGTCTAAAATCTTTCAGTTTACCAACATAACAATGCAAGGTGCTTTATTTAATCTTTCGCTTTGCTACTTATCACACAAATTTGCAATGATTTGATCAAATATGATTCCGTATCAGAATACAGTTGCAGCTCCAAATGCACTGAGTGAATTCCCTGCCAACAGCAGGTATTTTCACTGTCATATTTCTGCCAGTTCGGAATCTAAATCAGGTTTAATATCATAGAAACATAGAAAATCTACAGAACAATACAGGCAGTTCAGACCACAATGCTGTGCTGAATATGTACTAACTTAGAAATTACTGAAGGTTACCTATAGCCCTCTATTTTTCTAAGCTCCATGTATGTATCCAGGAGTCTCTTAAAAGACCCTATTGTATCCGCCTCCACCACCATCGCTGGCAGCCAGTTCCACGCACTCACCACTCGCTGCGTAAAAATACTTACCCTTGATATCTCTTCTGTACCTACTTCCAAGCACCTTAAAACTGTGCCCACAAGTGATAGCCATTTCAGCCCTAGAAAAAAAAAGCCTCCAACTATCCACACAATTAATGCCTCTCATCATCTTATACACCTCTATCAGATCACCTCTCATCCTCCTTTTCCCCGAGGAGAAAAGGCCAAGTTCACTAAACCTATTCTCATAAAACATGCTCCCCAATCTAGGCAACATCTTGTAAATTTCCTCTACCCCCTTTCTACATTTTCCACATCCTTCCTGTTGGGGGGTGACCAGAACTGAGCACAGTACTCCAAGTGGTGTCCGACTAGGATGAACTGTAACATTACCTCTCGGCTCTTGAACTCAGTTCCACAGTTGATGAAAGCCAATGCACCATATGCTTTCTTAACACCAGAGTCAACCTGTGCAGCAGCTTTGAATGTCCTATGGACTCGGACCCCAAGATCCCTCCGATCCTCCACCCTTCCAAGGGTCTTACAATTAATACTATATTCTGCCATCATATTTGACCTACCAAAATGAACCACCTCACACTTTTCTGGGTTGAACTCCATCTGCCACCTCTCAGCCTAGTTCTGCATCCTATCAATGTCCCACTGTAAACTCTGACAGCCTTCCACACTATCTACAACACTCCCAACCTTTGTGTCATCAGCAAATTTACTAACCCATCCCTCCACTTCCTCATCCAGCTCATTTATAAAAGTCACGAAGAGAAGGGATCCCAGAACAGATCCCTGAGGCACAGCACTGGTCACTGACCTCCATGCAGAATTTGACCCATCTACAACTACTCTTTGCCTTCTGTGTGCAAGCCAGTTCTGGATCCACAAGGCAAGGTCCCCTTGGATCCTATGCCTCCTTACTTTCTCAATAAGTCTTGCATAGCGTACCTTATCAAATGCCTTGGGGAAATCCATATACACTACATCTACTGCCCTTCCTTCATCAATGCGTTTAGTCACATTCTCAAAAAATTCAGTCAGGCTCGTAAGGCACGAACTGCCTTTGACAAAGCCATGCTGACTATTCCCAATCATATTATGCCTCTCCAAATGCTCAGAAATCCTGCCTCTCAGGATCTTCTCCATCAACTTACCAACCACTGAAGTAAGACTCACTGATCTATAATTTGCTGGGCTATCTCTACTCCCTTTCTTGAATAAGGGAACAGCTTCTGCAACCCTCCAATCCTCCAGAACCTCTCCCAATCCCATTGATGATGCAAAGATCATTGCCAGAGGCTCAGCAATCTCCTCCCGCGCCTCCCACAGTAGCCTGGGGTATATCTCGTCCGGGCCCGGTGACTTATCCAACTTGATGTTTTCCAAACGCCCCAGCACATCCTCTATCTTAATGTTTTAAAGCTTTTCAGTCTGCTGTAAGTCATCTCTACAATCACCAAGGTACTTTTCCATAATGAATACTGAAGCAAAGCATTCGTTAAGTACCTCCACTCTCTCCTCCGGTTCCATACACACTTTTCCACTGTCACACTTGATTATTCCTATTCTCTCAGATCTTATCCTCTTGCTCTTCACATACTTGTAGAATGCCTTGGGGTTTTCGTTAATCCTGCTCGCCAAGGCCTTCTCATGGCCCCTTCTGGCTCTCCTAATTTCATTCTTAAACTCCTTTCTGCTGGCCTTATAATTTTCTAGCGCACTATCTTTACCTAGTTTTTTGAACCTTTTGTAAGCTTTTCTTTTCTTCTTGATTAGATTTTCAACAGCCTTTGTACACCACGCTTCCTGTACCCTACCGTGCTTTCCCTGTCTTATTCGAACGTACCTATGCAAAACACCACACAAATATCCCCTGAACATTTGCCCCACTTCTTCCGTACATTTCCCTGAGAACATCTGTTCCCAATTTATGCTTCCAAGTTCCTGCCTGATAGCCTCATATTTCCCCTTACTCCAATTGAACGCATTCCTAACTTGTCTGTTCCTATTCCTCTCCAGTGGTATGGTAAAGGAGATAGAATTGCGATCACTATCTCCAAAATGCTCTTCCACTTTGAGACCTGACACTTGACCAATACCAGATCAAGTACAGTCTCTCCTCTTGTAGGCTTATCTACGTTTGTACATATTGTGTCAGGAAACCTTCCCGAACACATCTAACAAATTCCACCCCATCTAAACCCCTTGCTCTAGGGAGATGCCAATCAATATTGGGGAACTTAAAATCTCCCATCATGACAACCCTGTTATTATTGCACTCTTCTAGAATCTGTCTCCCTGTCTGTTCCTCGATGTAATATATTGGCATATAAACATAGAACATAAAACATAGAAAACCTATAGCACAATACAGGCCCTTTGGCCCACAAAGCTGTGCCAAACATGTCCTTACCTTAGAAATTACTTAAGGTTACCCATAGCCCTCTATTTCTCTGAGCTCCATGTACCTATCCAGGAGTCTCTTAAAAGACCCTATTGTATCTGCCTCCACTACCATCGCCGGCAGCACATTCCATGCACTCACCTCTCTGCATAAAAAGCTTACCCCTGTTAGCTCCTCTGTACGTACTTCCAAGCACCTTAAAACTGTGCCCTGCCATGCTAGCCATTTCAGCCCTGGGAAAAAGCCTTTGACTATCCACATGGTCAATGCCTCTCATCATCTTATACACCTCTATCAGGTCACCTCTCATCCTCTGTCACTCCAAGGAAAAAAGGCCAAATTCACTTAACCTGAAATCTGTTGTTTTGCAGCAGTGGTAGATTGCAATACATAATAAAAAACTATAAATTACAGTAAGTATACATAAAAAATTAAATTAAATAAATAGAACAAAAATAAGGCAAAAAAAATTGAGAGGCAGAGTTTATTGTCCATTCAATAATCTGATGGTGGAGGAGAAGAAGCTGTTCCTGAAATGCTGAGTGTGTATCTTCACACTCCTGTACCTCTTCCTTTACAGTAGCAATTTGAAGAGGGCATATTTTGGGTTATAGGGGTCTTTAATGATGTACGCCACCAACTTGAGGCATTGTCTTCTGAAGATATCCTCGATGCTGTGGAAGTTAGTGCCCACGATGGCACTGGCTGAGCTCACTACTTTACTGCAGCTATTTCTGATCCTGTATAGTGGCCCCTCTCGTGATGCAACCAGTTAGAATGCTCTCGATGACACATCTGTAAAAATATGCGAGAGTATTTGGTAACATACCAAGTTTCCTCAAATTACGAATGGAATATAGCTGTAGATGTGCCTTCTTTGTAATTTCATTAATATCTTGGGCCCAGGATGGATCTCAGATACGTTGCCACTGCGGATCCCTCGATGAGGACTGGCGTGTGTTCCACTGACTTCCCCTTCCTGAAGTCCACAATCAATTCCTTAATCTTACTGACATTGAGTGCAAGGTTGTTGTTGTAATACCTCTCAAACAGCTGATCTATCTCACTCCTGTACACCTCTTCCTCACTATCTGAAATTCTGCCAACGATTGTTGTGTCACCGGCAAATTTATATATATTGTTTGAGCTGTGCCTAGGCATACAGTCATGGGTGTAGAGAGATTCTCACAGTGGGCATAGAAAATCTTATAACGTCTGCCAGATGGAAGAAGTTCAAACAGAAGATTGCATGGGTGTGTATTGTCCTTACAGATGCTTGCAGCTTTCCTTAGGCAGCAAGAGCTGTAGGTGTCCGCCAGGGCTGGGAGCTGTGTCCTGATGATCATACTGTGCACAAGAGACAACCTGCTGAAGTGCTTTCCTATCAGCTGCTGTGCAACTGAGATACCACACAGAGATGCAGTATGTTCAGATGCTCTCTATGGTGCAGCGGCAAAAGGTCACCAGTATCCATTCAGGTAGACCAGCTTTCTTCAGCGTCCTGAGGAAAAACAAGCATTGCTGTGATTTCATAACTATTGTAGTGGTGTTAGTGGACCATGTAAGGTCTTCTGAGATATGTATTCTCAGAAACCTGGCGAAGACCAGCCTCTTGAAGCATTTCATCACAGAGAATATGAGTGTATCTGGGTGATAGTCTTTGAGGCAGTTCACCCCGCTCTTCTTGGGCACTGATATGATTGTATGAGGTTGGAACCACTGACTGCAGAGTGAGAGATTGAAGATGTCCTTAAGGTTGGTTGGTACAAGTTTTCAGGGCCTTACCAGGTACACCATCAGGGGCCGATACCTTGTCATGATTCACCTTCTTGAATGATGTTCTGGCATTGACTTCTGAGACAGAGCACTGGGTCACTGTGTGCTGCAGGGATTCACACAGATGTAGTTTTATTCTCCCTTTCAAAGTGTGCACAAAAGTTATTGAGCTCATCTGGGAATGAAGCATCACAGTCTTTCATGATATTAGGTTTTGCTTTGTAGGAAGTAATGACATGCAAACCCTGCCAGAGTTGACATTCATCGAATTCTATCTCTAACTTCAGTCAGAATTGTTTCTTTGCTCTTAACATTGCTGTCCGCAGGTTATTCCTCCACATCTTGTATAGTTCCAGATCACCGGTCTTGAATGCTACAGATCTAGCCCTCAGCAGTCTACAAATCTCAAGGTTCCTTCTTGGTAACACACATAAAAAATGCCGGTGAACGCAGCAGGCCAAGAAGCATCTATAGGAAGAGGTCCCTATCCCAGTTCATCCTTGGTTTTAGCTTTGGGTATATCTGGTACGTTCTCAAAGACACACTCTCATCCACACATCTTGAAGAAGTTGGGGACAACAGTGGTGTATTCATTCAGATTTGAAGATGAATCCTTCAATATTGTCCAGTCTACTGACTCAAAACAGTCCAGTAAGCACTCCTCTTCCTCCCTTGACCACACCTTCTTGGCCCTCACCACTGGTGCTGCGGTCTTCAGTCCCTGCCTAGATGCTGGGAGTAGAAGTACAGCTAGGTGATCAGATTTTCCAAAATGTGGGCATGGAGTAGTATGGTCAGCATTCCTGATGGTGGTCTAATAGTGGTCAAGTGTATTAGCTTTTCTGGTTCTACAGGTGAAATGTTGGTGGTAGTTGCTCGGAGACTTCTTCAGGCTTGTATGGTTGAAATCCCCTGCAATGATAGGGAAGGCCCTTTTTGTGACCACTAATTATGAAGCTCAGCTTCTCCAGTGCCTGCCTGATGTTGGCTTGAGGTGGAAAATACACTCCCAGGATGATGGTGGAAAACTCCCTTGGCAGATAAAATGGATGACATTTGATTGCTAGATGTTCCAGGTCGGGTGAGCAGGATTGAGACAGAATCATCAAGTTTGTGCAGCAAGATGAGTTAATCATCAAGCATAACTGGTGATCATGAGCCATGCTTCTGTGAAGCAATGTACATAGCAGTTCCTGAAGCTCCTTTTTATACTGCTGTCATGCTGTGAGATCATCAATTTTATTTTCCAGCGACTGTACATTTGCCAACAGGGCAGTTGAGAGTGGGGGGGGGGGGTCTAAGTCCTCTGAGTTTCAAATGTAACAGTAGATGGGCTCACCTTCCGTACTTACATTTTCTTAAAGGGGAACTGTACTCACAACTAAAGTCTACAGTCCAGGATCCACCTATTTTGAGTAGCGATAGATTTTTTAAATGTCTTAAAATAAGGTTGCTAACTGAAATAATGCAGCTGACTGTAGGCTTCAGCTGTAATAGTCATAAATGGGAATATCTGATGATTCCCATCAGAGCTGCATGCAGAGAGTCTCCACTTATTGGTGCCACATTGAAAGATGTCATTCATGCATTTTTGTCTTACATATATTCAAGAAAACAACCTCTCCCTCAATGTCGCAATCTACAGGAGGAATGGAGACAGGCCTCCAATGGACATCAATAGACCTGTGGTTGAGAGGGTGAACAGGTTTAAGTTCCTTGGCATAAACATCACCGAAGATCTCACGCGGCTGTACTCACCACCTGTGTGTTGAAAAAGCACAACAACGCCTCTTTCACCTCAGATGGTTGACGAAGTTTGGTATGGGTCCCCAAATCCTAAGGACTTTCTACAAGGGCACAATTGAGAGCATCCTGACCTGCTGCATCACTGCCTGGTATGGGAACTGTACTTCCCTCAATTGCAGGACTCTGCAGAGAGTCGTACGGACAGCTCAGCGCTTCTGTAGATGTGAACTTCCCACTAATTAAGGCACTTACAGAAACAGGTGTGTAAAAAGGGCCCGAAGGATCATTGGGGACCCAAGTCACCCAAACCACATTACAGCTGCTACCATCCGGGAAATGGTACTGTAGCATACAAGCCAGGACCAACAGGCTCTGAGACACCTTCCTCCACTAGGCTGCCAGACTGATTAATTCATGCTGATACAATTGTATTTCTATGCTATGTTGACTGTCCTGTTGTGCATACTATTTATTACAAATTACTATAAATTGCACTTTGCACATTTAGACGGAGACATAACATAAAGACTTTTACTCCCCATGTATGTGAAGGATGTAAGTAATAAAGACAATTCAATTCAATATTCTGAACTGTTTATTGTACATGATTTTTTGTTACTTACTTAGTCATTTTTGATGACTGACGAGGAATCCAGGCTCGTTGGTTACCAACAATTGAGAGACCTTTGTTTCTTTCCGTTTGTCCAGGTGCAATTTTAATGTGTCACTAATATCCACAGATCAGTGGGGCTCTTCGCTTTATATAAGCTTCTTGACTAGAAGTAACTCCCTAATGCACTCTGCAAGCACTTAGGATATTCCCCAATTATTTTTCTGTAAGGCCCTTCTTAACACCTCCCACCAGTTCTAAATCAGATCCTTTGCTAATGGTTATTTGAAAAGACTGTGGTTGACCAGGCCATGTGCCCAAGACACTGTCATTCTCTCCTGCTATTGTGGATATCAGAAATTCCTTGCTTTGGATGTACAATCTGTGGAATCATTGTTAGTCAGGCTGCAGGGTGTGGGAGAGAGATTTATGTCCAGCCACTGCTTCTCCTCCTCTTCCTTCACCTCCACATTTGCCCTCATGGAGCCATGGAAATATATGGCATAAAAACAGCCCCTTCGGCCCAACTTGTTTGTGCTGACCAATATGCCCTCCTGGAGTGGTCCCATTTGCCTGCATTTGGCCCATATCCCTCAAAACTTTTCCTATCCACGTACCTGTCCAAATGTCTTTTGAACATTTTAACTGCAACTGCCTTTACCACTTCTGCTGACAACTTGTTCCATATACACATCACTCTCTGTATGGAAAAACCTGCCTCTTAAGACCTCAGTAATATTTCCCAGCTCATCTTAAACCAATCGCTCTATGTTTGAACCTGGAAATGAAACTGACTATCCACTTATCTGCCTGTCATCCACATAAGCTTCCTTATCAAATTTGAACCAAATTTGATTTGAGAGCGTAAGGTAAAGGAACCCGTAGGAGACATAATATATATAATAGAATTCACCCTGCAGTTTGAGAGGGAGAAGACTGGAAGGGGAATGGTGGCAAAATACATAAAGAGTGAAAGAGAGGCGAGAGCGGACATCGGACTACGGGAAAACGATGCTGGAGAGGTAGCAATGATGGACAATGAAATGGCGGACGAACTGAATAAGTGTTTTGTATGAAAGACACGAGCAGTATGTCGGAAGTTTCAGGTGTCAGGGGTCTTGAAGCATGTGAAGTTACCATAACTAGATAGAAGATTCTTGGGAAACTGAAAGGTCTGAAGATAGATAAGTCACTTGGACCAGATGGACCACGCCCCAGAGTTCTGAAAGAGGTGGTTGAAGAGATCACGGAGGCATTGGTAATCATTTTTCTAGAATCACTAGTTTCTGGAATGGTTCCGGAAGACTGGAAAATTGCAAATGTTACTCCACTCTTCAGGAAGGGAGAGAGGCAGAAGAAAGGAAACTATAGGCCAGATAGTCTCACCTCAGTGGTTGGGAAGATGTTGGAGTCAATTATTAAGGATGAGCTTTCAAGGTACTTGGAGGCTCATGATAAAATAGGCCACAGTCAGCATGGTTTCCTCAAGGGAAAATCTTGCCTGACAAATCTACTGGAATTCTTAGAAGAAATAACAAACAGGATAGATAATGGAGAATCGGTTATTGTTGTGTACTTGCAATTTCAGAAGACCGTTGACAAGGTACAACACATGAGGCTGCTCAGCAAGCTACAAGCCCATGGTATTACTGGAAAGGTTCGAGCATGAATAAAGCAGTGGCTGATTGGCAGGAGGGAGAGAATGGGAGTAAAGGGAGTCTTTTTTGACTGGCTGCCAGTGACTAGTGGTGTTCCACAGGGATCTGTGTTGGAACCAATTCTTCTTTTACATTATTTGTCAATGATTTGGATGATGGAATTGATGGCTTTGTTTCCAATATTGCGAATGATATGAAGATAGGTGGAGGGGCACGTAGTTTTGAGGAAGTAGAGAGGCTACAGAAGGACTTAAACAGATTAGGAATATGGGCAAAGAAATGCCAGTTGGAATAAAGTGTTGGGAAGTGTATGGTCATGCACTTTGTTAGAAGAAATGAAAGGGTTGAATATTTTCTAAATGGAAAGAAAAGACAAAAAACCAGATGTGCAAAAGGACTTGGGATTCCCTATGAAGGATACCTGAAAGGTTAATTGGCAGGTTGAGTTTGTGGTGAAGGAAGGCAAATGCAATATTAGCATTCGTTTCAAGAGGACTAGAATATAAAAGCAAGTAGATAATGTTGAAATTTTCTAAAGCAGTGCTGAGGCCTCATTTAGGGAATTGTGAGCAGGTTTGGGCCTGTTATCTTAGAAAGGATGAGATGGATCTGGAGAGTGTTCAAAGGAGATTCATGAAAATGATTCCAGGATTGAATGGCTTGTCACATGAAGAGCATTTGATTGCTGTGGGCCTGTATTCACTAGAATTCAGAAGAATGAGGGTGACCTCATTCTAGCCTATCGAGTGGATGATGAGAGGATGTTTTCTATGATGGGAGAGTCTAAGACCAGAAGACAATAGAGGGGGTGTTCTTTTAGAATGGAGATGAGGAAGAATTTGCCTCCTCAGTTACAGTCTTATCTGATACATGATAAGAGTGGAGAGTAAATATTTTTCTGTGTGCCTTGCCTTTGACAAGGTCCCGCATGGGAGGTTAGTTAGGAAAATTCAGTCGCTAGATATACATGGAGAGGTGGTAAATTGGATTAGACATTGGCTCAATGGAAGAAACCAAAGAGTGGTGGTAGAGAATTGCTTCTCTGAGTGGAGACCTGTGACTAGTGGTGTGCCACAGGGATCAGTGCTGGGTCCATTGTTATTTGTCATCTATATCAATGATCTGGATGATAATGTGGTAAATTGGATCAGCAAATTTGCTGATGATACAAAGATTGGAGGTGTAGTAGACAGTGAGGAAGTTTTTCAGAGCCTGCAGAGGGACTTGGACCAGCTGGAAAAATGGGCTGAAAAATAGCAGATGGAGTTTAATACAGACAAGTGTAAGGTATTGCATGTTGGAAGGACAAACCAAGGTAGAACATACAGGGTTAATGGTAAGGCACTGAGGAGTGCAGTAGAAAAGAGGGATCTGGGAATACAGATACAAAATTCCCTAAAAGTGGCGTCACAAGTAGATAGGGTCGTAAAGAGAGCTTTTGGTACATTGGCCTTTATTAATCAAAGTATTGAGTATAAGAGCTGGAATGTTATGATGAGGTTGTATAAGGCATTGGTGAGGCCAGATCTGGAGTATTGTGTTCAGTTTTGGTCACCAAATTACAGGAAGGATATAAATAAGGTTGAAAGAGTGCAGAGAAGGTTTACAAGGATGATGCCAGGACTTGAGAAACTCAGTTACAGAGAAAGGTTGAATAGGTTAGGACTTTATTCCCTGGAGCGTAGAAGAATGAGGGGAGATTTGATAGAGGTATATAAAATTATGTTGGGTATAGATAGAGTGAATGCAAGCAGGCATTTTCCACTGAGGCAAGGGGAGAAAAAAAACAGAGGACATGGGTTAAGGATGAGGGGGGAAAAGTTTAAAGGGAACATGGGGGGGCTTCTTCACACAGAGTGGTGGGAGTATGGAATGAGCTGCCAGATGAGGTGGTAAAAGCGGGTTCTTTTTTAACATTTAAGAATAAATTGGACAGATACATGGATAGGAGGTGTATGGAGGGATACGGTCTGTGTGCAGGTCAGTGGGACTAGGCAGAAAATGGTTCGGCACAGCCAAGAAGGGCCAAAAGGCCTGTTTCTGTGCTGTAGTTTCTATGGTTTCTATGGAATTTCTTTGGAGAGTGAGTGGTGAATCTATGGGATTCTTTGCCACAGGCAGCTGTTGAGGCCAGGTCTCTTTGCATATTTAAGGCAGAGTTTTATAGATGCCATGATGAAATGGCAGAGCAGACTCAATAGGCCAAGAAGCCAAATTCTTCTCCTATATCTTATGGTCTAAAACTACAATGACTGGAGTTTCTGCAAACAATTCAAAAGGCACAGGATAGATACATCACAAAGGTGAAAATATATTCTAAAGGGAGGATGAGGCAACTGTGGCTGACAAAGACACCATTAAAACAAAGGAGATGGGCTCTAATAAAGCAAAATTTAGTTGGAATTTAGAGAATTGGGAAATACCCACAGAAGGCAACTAAAAATGCCAGAAGGAGAGAAAAGATGAACAATGAATGTACACTGGCCAATAACAAACGAGGATACCAAAAGTTTTTCAAATATATAAAGAGTAAAAGAGAGGCAAGAATGGATATCAGACTGCTGGAAAATGACACTGGAGATGTAGTAATGAGGGACAAAGAAATGGTGGACGAAGAATCAGATATTTATGTTAGTCTTCACTATCGAAGACGTTAGCAGCATTCCAGAAGTTTGAGAGTGTCAAGGTGCAGAATACACCATAGGGTTCTGAAGGAATGAGCTAAAGAGATTGTGGAGGAATTAGTAATGATCTTTTAAGAATCACTGGATTTTGAAACGGTTCAGGAAGAACGGAAAATTGCAAATGTCACTCCACTCATTAAGAAGGGAGCAAGGCAGAAAAAAGGAAATTATAGATCATTTAGCCTGACTTCAGCGGTTGGGAAGATGTTGGAGTCCATTATTAAGGATGAGGTTTGGAGGTACTTAGAGGCACATGATAAAATAGGCCGAAGTCAGCATGGATTCCTTAAGAGAAAGCCTTGCCTGAAAATTTGTTGGAATTCTTTGACGAAATAACAGGTTAGATAGACAAAGGAGGATAAGTGGATATTGTTTACTTTGATTTTCAGAAGGCCTGTGAGAAAGTGCCATACATAAGACAAGACCATAAGACAAAGGAGCAGAAGTAGGCCATTCGGCCCATCGAGTGTGCTCTGCATGAGGGTGTTTAACAAGATGAGACTCTGTGGTATTACAGGAAATATACTAGCATGGATAGAAGATTGGGTCACTGGCAGAAGACAAAGATTGGGAATAAAGGTGCTGCGCATGAGGCCGCTTAACAAGCTGAGAACCCATGGTATAACAGATAAGATAATAACATGGATAGAAGAAAGGGTGACTGTCAGGAGTTAAAGACTGCGAATAAAATGGACCTTTTTTGATTCGCTGCTGGTGTCCAGTGGTGTTCTGCAGGGGTCAGTGTTGAGACTGCTTCTTTTCACGTTATATGTCAATGATTTGGATAATGGAATTGATGGCTTTGTGGCGGCGTTTGCGGATAATGCAAAAATAGGTGGAGGTGCAGGTAGTGTTGAGGAAGCAAGGAGTCTGCAAAAGGATTTAGACAGATTAGGAGAATGGGCAAAGAGGTGGCATATGGTATATGGTGTAGGGGAGTATATGGTCATGTGCATTACTTTGATAGAAGGAATAAAGTCAGAGACTATTTAATAATGGGGAGCAATTTCAAAAATCATAGGTGCAAAGTGACTTGGGAGCTCCCGTGCAGGATTCCCTAAAGGTTAACTTGCGGGTTGAATCCATGGTAAGGAAGCTAAATACAATGTCAGCGTTCATGTTGAGAGGATTAGAACATAAGAGCAAGGATGTAATGTTGAGGATTTAAAAGGCATTAGTCAGACCGCCCTTGGCGTATTGTGTGCAGCTTTGGACTTGTTATCTAATAAAGATGTGCTGGCATTGGAGAGGGTTCAGAGGAGGATCATGAGAATGATTCAAGTTATGAAAGGGTTAATGTATGAGGAGTATTTGATGGCTCTGTGCCTGTACTCACTGGAATTTAGAAGAAAGAAGGGGGATCTCCCTGAATATTAAAAGGTCTGAATAGAGTGGATGTAGGGAAGATGTTTCAAGGGACATCCATTTAGAACAGAGATGACGAGGAATTTCTCTAGCCATGGTAAATCAGAGGAATCATTGCCCCGATGGCTGTAGAGGCTACATCACTGAATATGTTTGATAGTTCTTGATTAGTCATGGTGTCAAAGTATATGGGAAGTAGGCAAGAGAATGGAGTTGAGAGGGTTAATAAATTAGCTATGATGGAATGACCTAATTCTGCTCCTCTGTCTTATGGTCTTATCTACGACTCATGGTCTTACGTACCTGTATAAGTTCACCCCTAAACCTTCAAATCCAACAAGTTCATGCATATCTATGTCTCTTTACAATTTATACCCTCCAGTCTTGGAATTTTGTGATTTTTTTCTGAACCCTTTCCAGCTTAATTATATTCTTCCTATTAAATGGCAACAAGAACTGCACACAATATTGCATGTGTGACCTCACCATTGTTTCATACAGCTGTACCTTGACTTCCTTGCTCTTGTACTTCTTGCCCTGTCTGGTGGAGGCAAGCATGCCATATAATACACACAAAATGCTGGAGAAACTCAGCAAGACAGGCAGCAACTATGGAGAGGAATAAACAGTCGATGTTTCAGGCTGAGACCCTTCATTAGGACTGGATAGGAAGGCGAAAGTCACCAGAATAAGATGGGGTGGGGGAGGGGAAGGAGTACAAGTTAGAAGCTGATAGGTAAAGCCAGGTGAGGGGAGAGAGAGAAGGGTGGGGGAGGGCATGAATGAGAAGCTGGTTTGAAAAGGGCTGAAGAAGAAGGTCTCTGATAGGAGAGGAGAGTGGACCATGGGAGAAAGGGGAGGATCAGGGGCATAATAGGGAGGTAATAGGTAGGTGAGGGGAAAAGGTAAGTGGGGTGCCAAAATAGGGAATGGAAAGAGAAAGAAGAGTGGGAGGGGCAGAAAAATTACTGTAAATTGGAGAAATCAATGTTCATGCTGTCAGACTAGAGGTGACCCAAATTGAATATGAGGTGTTCCTCCTCCAAATTGAGAGTGACCTTATCATGGCAGTAGAGGAGGCCATGGACTGTCAAGTTAGAACGGGAATCGAGAGCGGAGTTAAAATATTTGACCATTGCGAAATTCTTCTTGTTGCAGTTGGATCGAAAGTACTCAACAAAGCAGTTTCTCAATTTATGTCGTATCGCATTAATGCACCGAAGGCTGCACCAGGAACACTGGATACATCAGATAACCCTGACAAACTTGCATATGAAGTATTGTCTCACCTGAAAGGACTGTCTGAGGCCTTGAATGATGCTGAGGAAGGAGGTGATTGGGCAGGTGTAGCACTTGTTCTGTATGCATGAATATGTTCCAGGAGGGAGATCAGTGGGAAAGGACAAATGGACAAAGGAATCATGGAGAGAGCAATCCCAACAGAGAATGAACAGTGGCGGGGGGTGGGGGAGAGGTGGAAAGATAAAGATGTGCTCGGTGGTAGGATCCTATTGAAGATGAAAAAAGTTGTGGACAACAATATACTGGATGCTCGACTCATGGAATGGTAAATAAACACCAGGAGAGGGTAGTTAAGTAAGAACTGCATCCCTGGTAAGGTGGCAGGAAGATGGGGAGAGGACAGATGTCTGGAAAATGGAAGAGGTACAGGTGAGAGTAACATCTATAGTAGAGGAATGGAAACACTGCTCTTTGAAGAACATCTCTGAGGTGTTGAAAAGGAAAGTCTCATTCTGGGAAAGATGTGGCAGCGACAGAGGAACTGAGAAAAGGGAATGGCATTTTACAAGTGACAGAGTGGGAAGAAGTACAGTCAAGATAGCTGTAAGAGTCCGTAGGCTTATAAAAGATACCAATGCAGTGCAGAAGTAGTTTGGATTGTTACCAGTAATGGTTTGGAATATAGACTGTTCCACGTAGCCTACGAGAAGGCAGGATAGCTGTAACCTTAGACAACCTTCTACGCTGTCCACTGCAGCACCAGTTTAGGTTTCATCCACAAACTTACTAACTTTGCCCCTACATTCTCATCCCAATTATGAATATATATGACAAACAACAGTAGATTCAGCACTGATCCCTGTGGCACACCCCTGGTCAGAAGTGTCCAGTCTGAAAAGGACCCATCCACTATCACCATTTGACTCCTTCCACCAAGCTGATTTTGTATCTAGTTGGATAGCTCACCCTGGATCCCATATTATCTCACTTTCAGATCCATAGGAAAAGCATTGCCAGTCTATGTAAACACTATCTACCACCCTATCCTCATCAATCCTCTTACCCAACTCTTCAAAATACTCATGGTTTTCCACACACAAAGTGATGCTATCTCTAATTTGTCCTGTTGGTTAGCAGTAACCTTACTCTGCTTCTAGCTCCTAACCGGCCAAGGAAAAGGTTACTCATACCTGACCACCCCCTCCTTTTGCCTGGTCCAGGAAAGGCTACAAATAGATCTTTCTTTTTCCCTTTTCCCTGGTTATTAGCTATCTCTATTATGCATTTCATCTCATTTTGCCCTCTCTTATCTTGGTTTTTTTTCTGCTCCTGGCCAGAAGACACTAATATATCTCCGTCTGTTTCTGTGATCTTAATATGTTGACCCAGGTCAGCTTTGCCTGGATTGCTGGAGTGGAGTAAGGGCTTGGAAGATCCACTAGGACATTGAGCACTATAGAGACCACTCTCAAGCAAGATCTCCTGATTTCATTTTATGATTACAGAAGTTTAAACAACACTTGAGCAAGAATGAACATTTCACATTTTTCAGTTTCTACTTTCTTTCCCTTTTCCAATCCTTCAAGATGCATTAATTTTAGAAATGTGCTTGCTTTTTGAAATATTCATTCCTGTAAATAGTTTTTAACACTTGTTTGCTCATGTAGTGGCAGGTTATGAGAAAGATCTACTTTGTTTATCTATTTGGAAATTTGATTTCTATTCTTCCATCATCCAGACCCCCATAAGCAAATGATAACCAGACTGCACCAGTTCATAGGTATGGTAACCATTAAACCAATTGGAATAAGAGATGAAAGCTATAACTTCAAAGGTGACAGATCTTGATAACACAGCATCTCTGTTATGTTGAAGTGGGAATTCCTTAAATGAAGTTGAAATAAAGCAGAAATATGGGGGAGAAAATAAGGCTTTAGAAATATTACATCAAAATGAGTATCATGAATCACAAATGGATTAGATAAATGAAATATTATAATTAAATAACATTTTAATTGTGGCTTTGACATGGGGATATCCCACGAATGTAAGAACAATATTTATCAAAAATGACATTAGAAAAATGGCCTTGCAATGTGATTAATCCCTGGAGACAAGATTTTGGGATCTGATTTCTGCATAAGACATTATAATTTTATGCTCTTATACAAGTATTTTCATTCATAGGGCCATGGAAAATTCCAACGCTTTGAAATCTCGTGACCATTTATCAATGGATATCTAAAATGTATTACCTAATTAAAAATCACACTGTATATTATATTGATGTATGGCTTTACTCTGTCTTATTTGCATCTTGTTTGCACTGTTTCATTCCCCATCATTCTTAGAAAGGATATTTAATTGCAGAACACTTTGGTTACCTTGAGGTTGATTGCTTTTTTTCCCTTCAGTGTCTGGTGACTGCACGCTATGATTCGGAGAGTGGTTCAGTGTGATTATAATGGAGACACAAGAGACTGCAGATTCCAGATTTCAATGTGATTATATACCAGTAGGAGAATCTATATTCAGTACAACCAGTATTTGCACACTCTGTTGCCTTTGATATATGACATAAAATCTTATAGAATATGACATGCAGTGAAAGTGAAGTGGCTTCCTTACTTCACTGATTGGTCATTTTGCAGTTTCTGATAGCTATATTCATCAATATCCTTTGTATTTAAGTATGATGCTGCTGAATTGAAATGAACTACTTATAAGGGAGTCACGACACTGGATTATAAATCCATTCTATTGAAAGCTGTTGGGCATACTAATATTACGAGTTTGTATTTTGTTCCAGATAGAGGTTTGAAGCAGAATTGAATATGTATTGTTGCTCTCCTTACGTATCAGAATCAGAATCAGATTTAATATCACTGGCATATATTGTGAAATTTGTTGTTTTGCAGCAGCAGTATATTGAAATACATAATTTTTTTAAAAAAAACTATAAAAGCTTTTTTTTTAAAAAAGCTTAAAAAGTACAACAAGCAGTATATATTAAAACATTAAATTGAATATGAAGTGCACAAAAAGAGGAAAACATAGTGAAGTAGTATTCATAGATTCATTGGTCATTCAGAAATTCGATGGCAGAAGGGTAAAAGCAGTTGCTGAAATGTTGCATATGTCTCTTCAGGCTCCTGCACCTCCTTCTTGATGGCAGTAATGAGAAGAGGGAATGTCCTGGGTGATGGGATTTCTTAATGATGGATGCCACCTTGTTGAGGTGGCGTCTTTTGAAGAAGTCCACAATGCTGGGGAGGCTGTTGCCCATGATGGAATTGGCTGAGTTTACAACTTTCTGCAGCTTTTTCTGATCCTGTGCAGTGGCCCCTCCATACCAGCGAGTGATGCAACTGTTCAGAATGGTCTCCATACAAATTGCACAAACTTGCAAGAGTCTTTGGTGACATACGAAGCCTCCTCAAACTCCTAATGAAATATAGCTGCTGTCATGCCTTCCTTGTAATTGCATCAATATTTTGGGCCCAGGGTAGATCTTCAGAGATGTTGGCACTCAGGAACTTGAAACTTCTCACTCTCTCCACTGCTGATCCCTTGATGAGGACTGGTGTGTGTTCCCTCAACTTCCCTTTCCTGAAGTCCACAATTCCTTGGTCTGACTGAAATTCAGTGAAAGGTTGTTGTTTCGACACCGCTCAGTCGGCTGATCTATCTCTCTCTTGTGTACCTTCTGGTCACCATTTGAAATTCTGCCAACAATAGCTGTGTTTGAGCTGTGTAGATGATCGGTTTGCATTTCATTCCTAAATTGTGATCTCAGATTTTTAGTGGGAGTTATTGTGCTTGGCAAATTAAATCAATTGGTTAAATACAAGAGATTCTGCAGATGCCATAAATCCCAGAGTAAAATGCATAAAATGCTGAAGGAACTCAACAGGTCAGAGAACATCTATGGAAAGGAGTAAAGAATGGATGTTTCAGCCCAAGACGCTTCATCAGACCCGAAGAAGGGTTTCGGCCCAAAACTTCAACTCGTTATTCCTTTCCATGGATGCTGCCTGACCTGATGAGTTTCTTCAGCATTTTGTGTATGTTACCCTAAATATATCGGTTCCTTTGGGTGACATCAGTCTTTACTTAGTCCTCCTATTCTAAAATATTTCACATTGATTCAACTGGCACATATGCAAATAATGTATGGGAAAACTAGATTTGGAATCATAAGAACCCCCTTCCCAACTAGACCATTTAAAGGATATTCAGTGAGTTGCAGGATTATTGGGAATGACTAAAAGGTTGGTAGGTGGTTAAATAAGAGATGAGTGATGGCAGTGCTGGAAGTTTTACAATAGAGTTAAAAAAATATACACGTGGACTAAGATGTTAACTGTCCTGTGCTATCACCAGTGGGATCATCAGTTGATCTGCCACCTGTCTTCAGGAGTTTCGGCCCGCTTATGATCAAGACTCCCTCAAGGGAGGTGGTGTTAACTATTACTTCTGTGAGGGACGATTCTGACAATAGACATAGTTATCTCCTAATTTGTAGTGCCCTACTCTGTGAAGAAGGTTAGTACAAGAGACTTGTTTAAAAAGGGGGAATTCACCTTCTGCTTGGGAAGAGAATTGCAGGCAGCTCAGGCACCATGTTTTGCAACCACATGGGGCTTTCCCATGCTATTAGACTACACAGAGGTACCTTTCAAAGCTTCATGCCAACATCCTAACTTATGCTGGCATTGCAAAAGAGATTTTGCCTCTTTAATGCTTGAATAGTTTTAACTACAGTTCAGTGCTCTATGTTCACCTGGGGATCTCACATGAGTCCTTCGTTCTGAGACACTCTCTCCTACCCAATATATTCCAGTCATCTGATTGGTGGCTTCGGTGAGGGAAACAATTCACTGAAAACCCAAGCCTTTGTACAGTTCAGAGCTGTTACAACCATGCTCCACAATAGCAACTGCAGAATAGATTTCCGAAGCAGAGTGTGGAGCTTCGCTACTTATTGCCTGCCACACTCAAATGAACCTCCCATGATGTGGACCCAAATCTTACCGCCAGCTGCAACAACAAGAAGAGGAGATTTGAAACAGTACACTGGCTGTGCTTTAAGTGTCCTGTTAAATGTTTTTTCTTACTCCAGTGAGCTTAAGCACCATTAACCTGGCTGATATTTGAAGGCAGTCTATAACCATGTGCAGTAGGATCCAAACAACATATCGGGGTTGTGGTCGTAAGTCATATTTATGCCACACAGGTTTATTATCAGATGTCTGCAAATTAGAGTCTGTAATTAAGGATGATGTGTCTGAATTACTTTTAAGCAAAACAATAAGTGCTTCTACCTAGAAATTCATCCCCCGACATTAATGCTATAGATGCTACATAACAATGCCAATATGTACTATTCCACTTTGGGAACTGGTTCCATCACCTGCAACGACAAAAAGGTGGCATGTTTAATGTCACTGACTGAGAATACATATTAGGTATTTTCCTGTGCTGTACATGGTGATTTTAAAATCTCTTGGCCTCCAGCATATATCAGTACAAAATAGAGCACAAGTTTTTCTTATAGAAGCACACCTTAAATAAAACTACATTTTGTTAGAATATTGTGTTGGGACACTATGAGCTCTGGAATATGGGGAAACATCTGCTTAAATCCTCTGCCTCTGCTTCTTCCTGATTACATCTCAGCATTCAACATAATCATATCTTCAGTTCTAATGAATAAGTTCCAAAACCTGGGCTTCTATACCTCCCTCTGCAAGTGGGTCCTTGCCCTCCTCATTGGGAGACCACAGTGAGTGCGGATCGGAAGTAACATCTCTCCTTGCTGACAGTCAACACTGGCACACTTCAACGATGCATGCTTAGCCCACTGCTCTACTTTACACCCACGAATGTGAGGCTAGGCACATCTCAAACGGCATCTATAAGTTTGCTAAGACACAACTGTTACTAGCAGAATTTTAGATGGTGATGAAGAGGTACTCCTCTGTACTCCTCCTCCCGGCGATCAAACAGAAACTGAAGCAGGAGGCCACGGTGATAAAAGTAGTGTCGTGTTGTACGGAGGGAACGGATGAGGTCCTCCATGACTGCTTTGAATCGGTGGACTGGTTAGTATTCAAGGACTCGGCAGCTAACCTCGATAAGTATGCCTCAGCTATCATGGACTCTATTTGGAAATGCACGGAGGACTGTGTGTCTCACAAGACGATCCAGGTATTCCCTAACCAGAAACCTTGGATGAATTATGAGGTCAAGTCCCCTTTAAAGGCTAGAGCTGTGGCTTTTAGGTCCGGGGATACCAGTCGCTACACGGAATCCAGGCGTGAACTCTGGAAAGCCATTAAGGGCGCCAAGAGGCAATATTGAGCCAAGTTGGAAGCCCAGGCTAACCAGAGGGATGCCAGTAGACTATGGCAGGGTCTAAATGAGTTCACTTGGCGCAAAGAAAAGGCTGGGAATATCAATAACTGTGGAGCTTCTCTTCCTGACGAACTTAACGTATTCTACGCAAGATTTGAACAGAAGAGGAGCGTCCCGCTCCCTCCGGATGAACCGGACCTGGTGGCATCAAGATTCATTGTCACCGAGGAGGACGTTAGAAGGGCCTTCCTGAAGATAAATCCAAGGAAGGCGACGGCCCCAGATGGCATCCCAGGACGGGTTCTCCAGGCCTGTGCAAGCGAGCAAGCTGGAGTGTTTGCTGACATCTTCAACTGCTCCTTGCTTCAGTCTAAGGTCCCCTCGTGTTTTAAGAAGGCAACGATAATCCCAGTGCCGAAGAAGAGCAAGGTGGCATGCCTGAATGACTATCGACCTGTGGCTCTGACATCAATTGCTATGAAGTGCTTCAAGAGATTGGTTATGGCACACATCAACCACGGTCTACCGGTCAACCTCAACGCTTTGCAATTCGCCTACTGGAGCAACAGGTCAATGGCAGATGCCATCTCTCTGGCCTTACATTCCTCCTCAGAACACCTGGAGAATAAAGACGCATATCAAAGGCTCCTTTTCATTGACTACAGCTCTGCCTTTAATACAATCATTCCAAATAAACTGATTCCTAAGCTCCGGAACCTGGGCTTTAGCACTCAGATCTGCAGCTGGATCTTCAACTTCCTCACAGACAGGACCCAGGCTGTAAAAATAGGGGACAAGCTCTCCTCTACAATCACTCTGAGCACCGGTGCCCCACAAGGCTGTGTACTCAGTCCCCTGCTGTACTCACTGTACACCCATGATTGTGTAGCCAAGTTTCCATCAAACTCAATATATAAGTTTGCTGATGACACAACAATTGTAGGCCGCATCTCGGGTAATAATGAGTTTGAGTACAGAGAGGAAATTAAGAACCTGGTGGCATGGTGCGAAGACAATAACCTATCCCTCAACGTCAGCAAGATGAAGGAATTGGTTGTTGACTTCAGGAGTAGCAGACCGTACGACCCAATTTACATCGGTGGTGCACAAGTGGAACAGGTCAAAAGCTTTAAGTTCCTTGGGGTCAATATCACAAATGACCTGACTTGATCCAACCAAGCAGAGTTCACTGCCAAGAACGCCCACCAGCGCCTTTACTTCCTGAGTAAACTAAAGAAATTTGGCCTGTCCCCTAAAACCCTCACTAATTTTTATAGATGCACTGTAGAAAGCCTTCTTCTAGGGTGCATCACTACCTGGTATGGAAGTTGTCCTGTCCAGGACCGAAAGAAGCTGCAGAAGATCATGAACATGGCGCAGCACATCACACAAACCAATCTTCCGTCTATGGACTCACTTTACACCGCACGCTGTCAGAGCAGTGCTGCCAGGATAATCAAGGACATGGCCCACCCAGCCAACACGCTTTTCATCCCTCTTCCCTCCGGGAGAAGGTTCAGGAGCTTGAAGACTCGTATGGCCAGATTTGGGAATAGCTTCTTTCCAACTGTGATAAGACTGCTGAACGATCCTGACCTGGATCTGGGCTGTACCCTCCAAATATCCAGACCTGCCTCTTGGTTTTTTTGCACTACCTTACTTCCCATTTTTCTATTTTCTATTTATGATTTATAATTTAAATGTTTAATATTTACTAATTTTAACAATTTTTAATATTTTTAATATTTAATATTTGTAATCCAGGGAGTGTGAAGCACAGAATCAATTATCGCTGTAATGATTGTACGTTCTAATACCAATTGTTTGGCGACAATAAAGTATAAAGTAAAGTAAAGTAAAATGTACAGGAGTGAGATAGATCAGCTGGTTGAATGGCATCAAAACTACAGCCTTGCACTCAATGCTAGTAAGACCAAGAAATCGATTGTGGATTTCAGGAAGGGGAAGTCGAAGGAAGACACGCCACTTCAATAGATCAGTCGTGGAAAGGGTGAGCATTTGCAAGTTCCTCGGTGTCAACATCTTTGAAAATCCATCCTGAACCCAACGTATTGTTGCTTTACAAAGAAGGCACAACGGTAGCTATATTCCATTCGGAGCTTGAGGAGACTTAGTATGTCACCAAAGACTCTCACAAATTTCTACAGACGTACTGTAGAGAGCATTCTAATTGGTTGCATCACAGTCTGGTGTGGAGGGGCCAGTGCACAGGATCAGAAAAAGCTACAGAAAGTTGTGAACTCAGCCAGCTTCATCACGGGCACTAGCCTCTCCAGCTTTGAGGACACCTTCAAAACATGATGCCTCAAGAAGGCGGCATCCATTATTAACGATCCCCATCACACAGGATGTAGCTACCATCAATGGAGAATGTACAGGAGCCTGAAGACACACATTCAATGTTTCAGGAACAGCTTCTTCCCCTTTGCATCCAAGTTCTGAATGGAAGTGAACCCATGAAGACTACTTCACTTGTTTTTTGCTCTGTTTTTGCATTATGTATTTGATTATATATTGCATTGTACTGCTGCCGCAAAAGAATGCATTTCATGCCATGTGCCAGTGATATTAAACCAAAACCTGATCCTGACAGTACTCCTGTCAGGGAGGGAGGGGGAGGGTGGGATACAAGCTGCAGTATTTTGATATTTCTGCTTAGAGTCATAAATCAGTATATTATCAGCAGCCATGTTGGATTCTGAACATTTCAATAGAAAGGTACGTGATTTGCTTGTTTTGTTGTGTGCTGTATGGATTTAAGTGGATCAGCTGCCTAACTAATAAAAAAAAATGTTTTGCTTCCCTAACACCATTCTTAAATATTTTGATCATCAAACAAAAGCTGTGTAATTTAGTTGGTTTTTTTAGCCAGACTTTCCATTTCTTCCTTGTGTTTTTTTTTTGTAGTTCACCATCCTAGGTATTTCAATTTCTACATTTTGGATTCCTGTCAGAGGAAATTCACATATCTTGATCTGTTTTGATGTTTTCTTAAGTTGAGCAACTCTTGTCACTCCAGGTGGACTTCATTCATGGAAACATCCTGGTAAATATTTTGTACTCTATTGAGAACCTTCACTATATTTCCTCAGAACGGGCATCAAAAATTGATGCCATTCTCTGGTTGTGACATCTGTGTTTAATAGAGGTTCATCATTACCTCCCTGCTTTTCCTATAAGCATTTCACGTCAGTGGTGGGTAAACAGAGACACATTCAGATGCCTCCTGTGCATATCTAAAACACAATAGAATATAAACATGATCTTTGGTCAGATAACAAATAATTAAAAATGTATACATACACAGGCACACATACACACACACACATGCACACACAGAGAAATTCAAATACATTTTGTAAAATATAAGATCATTTTTAAGAAAATGTAAGGGGTAAGTAGAAGCAACTGCTGAACCAATTGTTGTTAATCTAATATAGAAGTTTTTAGTATTTATGTAATAATTAATATTAACTTTTACGGTTCTTCAATATATTCAAGTTACTTGAATATACAGTATATTTAGGCTCCCTCTAATATATTCAGACCGAAAGTGAAATGACATTGACTATGAAATATGAAATCCAAAATAATTTTGTATCTATAAACATTTGTGTATTCAAATGACCTGTTTGAGACATGTTTTTTACAGGAGTACGGAGTCCCAATTGAAAATAATTTCTGTTTGCTGCCTTTTTACATCTTCTTAGGTCTTGATTTTATTAAGAGAATACAAACTGTTTATTTAATATTTTCAGTTGTTATATCTATTGGAATAATTGTAATGTAGCTGAAGGCCAGCACAATGCGATGAATAGAGCTTTGTTGAATAATGTATCTTTTTCTGTTAATGACCTGACTCTTCCAATCACTATGATTATGGTTTTAATTTTGGGCAGTTGTGTAAAATCAGCACCTCTCCATAGCTTCCTCCACTTGACATAATATCTCTCTCAATCTGCACTAATTCTAGTTACAGTATATTCAATTGCAAATAGGCTCCTGCATTTGGGGCTGCAGTGGGGGAAGTTTCACAAGTACAATGGAGCTGTTCTATCCAACAACAGGAAATGAGCTAACATTGGTAATCAGTCCTGAAAAAGGGTTCCAGCTGAAATGTCAACTATTTCTTCATTTCCATAGATGCTGCCTAACCTGCTGAGTTCAGAGAACATAGAAAACATAGAAAACCTACAGCACAATACAGGCCCTTTGGCCCTCAAAGTTGTGCCGAACATCTCCCTACCTTAGAAATTACTGGGCTTACCCATAGCCCTCCATTTTTCTAAGCTCCATGTACCTAACTTAAAAGACCCTATCGTATCCACCTCCACCACAGTTGCCGGCAGCCCATTCCATGCACCCACCACTCTCTGCGTAAAAAACTTACCCCTGACATCTCCTCTGTACCTACTCCCCAGCACCTTAAACCTGTGTCCTCTTGTGGCAACCATTTCAGCCCTGGGAAAAAGCCTCTGAGTATTCACATGATCAATGCCTCTCATCATCTTATACACCTGTATCAGGTCACCTCTCATCCTCCGTCGCTCCAAGGAGAAAAGGCTGAGTTCACGCAACCTGTTTTCATAAGGCATGCTCCCCAATCCAGGCAACATCCCTGTAAATCTCCTCTGCACCCTTTCTATGGTTTCCACATCCTCCTTGTGGTGAGGCAACCAGAACTGAGCAAAGTACTCCAGTGGGGTCTGACTAGGGTTCTATAAAGCTGCAACATTACCTCTCGGCTCCTAAATTCAATTTCACAACTGATGAAGGCCAATACACCCTATGCCTTCTTAACCACAGAGTTAACCTGCGCAGCTGCTTTGAATGTCCTATGGACTAAGACCCCAAGATCCTGCTGATCCTCCACACTCCTGAGAGTCTTACCATTAATACTATATTCTGCCATCATATTTGACCCACCAAAATGAACCACTTCACACTTATCTGGGTTAAACTCCATCTGCCACTTCTCAACCCAGTTTTGCATCCTATCAATGTCCTGCTGTAACCTCTGACAGCCCTCCACACTATCCACAGCACCCCCAACCTTTGTATTATCAGCAAACTTACTAACCCACCCCTCCACTTCCTCATTCAGGTCATTTATAAAAATCATGAAGAGTAAGGATCCCACAACAGATCCCTGAGGCCCAGCACTGGTCACTGAACTCCATGCAGAATATGACCCGTCTACAACCCCTCTTTGGCTTCTGTGGGCAAGCCAGTTCTGGATCCACAAATCAATGTCCCCTTGGATCCCATGTTTCCTTACTTTCTCAATAAGCCTTGTATGGGGTAACTTATCAAATGCCTTGCTGAAATCCATGTATACTACATCTACTGCTCTTCCTCCATCAATGTGTTTCGTCACATCCTCAAAAAATTCAATCAGGCTCATAAGGCATGACTTGCCCTTGACAAAGCCATGCTGACTATTCCTAATCATATTATACCTCTCCAAATGTTCATAAATGCTGCCTCTCAGGATCTTCTCCATCAATTATGATCACTATCTCCAAAATGCTCTCCGACTGAGAGATCTGACACCTGACCAGGTTCATTTCCCAATACCAGATCAAGCAGAGTCTCTCCTCTTGTCGGCTTATCTACATATTGTGTCAAGAAACCTTCCTGAACACACCTAACAAACTCCACCCCATCTAAACCCCTTGCTCTAGGGAGATTCCAATCAATATTTGGGAAATTAACATCTCCCACCACGACAACTCTGTTATTATTACACCTTTCCAGGATCTGTTTCCCTATCTGCTCCTCGATGTCACTGTTACTATTGGGCGGCCTATAAAAAACACCCAGTAGAGTCATTGTCCCCTTACTGTTCCTAACTTCCACCCACAGAGACTCCGTAGACAATCCCTTCACGACGTCCTCCTTTTCTGCAGCCTTGACACTATCTCTGATCAACGGTGCCACGTCCTCATCTCTTTTGCCTCCCTCCCTGTCCTTTCTGAAACATCTAAAACCCGGCACTTGAAGTAACCATTCCTGTCCCTGAGCCATCCAAGTCTCTGTACTGGCCACCACATCATAACTCCAAGTACTGATCCACGTTCTATGTTCATCCGCTTTGTTCACAACACTCCTTGCGTTAAGATAGACACATCTCAAACCATCAGTCTGAGTGCGTCTCTCCTCTATCACACATTCGGAGTGCCTCCAGCATTTTGTGTGTGTGTGACATTGGTAATTGGTTTATTCTTCTCACAGGTGCTGAGGCACAGTTAAAAAATTTATTTTGCATGACACCCAGACAGATCATTCCACCTATAAGTACAGTGAGGTAGGGCAAAATGGAAAAAAAAAACAATCAGAGAATGTGAATATACTGCAGTGTTACAGTTACAGAGAAAATGGTGCAGTTAGGCAGATAAGGTGCAAGATTCACGATGAGATGGATTGTGAGATCAAGAAGTTCAATGGGGGAACAAATGCTGTCCTTGAGCCTGGTTGTATGAGTTTTCAGGCTTTTATATCTTCTGCCTGATGGAAGGTTGGAGAAGAGGGAATGACTGGGGTGGGAGGGCTCTTTTATTATGTTGGCTGCCTTCCCACTGCAGTGGGAAGTGTGGACAAATTTAATGGGTTTGGTGATAATAGATCTATGAAACTGCATAGGTGATGAGTGGCAGCTAAATACTCCATTGAATTGAAAATCAGAGGGCCAAATACAGCGGAATATTCCTTATGTAATTCCAAAATAATGGAATGCTACAGAAGAGGATGAGAAGTAACTCTTTGGCACATACTGTTCGTCAGACCTTGAATAAAGCTGTTAAGGTTATGAATAATTATATAGAGCAGACATAAAAGCACATAGCCTGGTGCTTTGAAACATCTGAGGCAGAGTTCAATAAAAGTTATTTTGATGTAGCGCTTGCTGAATAAGCCAAAAAAACTTAGTTTTCCTCACTGAATGCCTTTGTACGCAGATTGTTTGATTTTTTTTTCTGTCCAATGCTTTAATTTTTTCCATGGAGACATGCAGCTGAGATACAGACCCTGAGGCCCACTGTGTCCATGCCAACCATCAAATACCTATCTATACCAAACCCAGTTGTGCCATGGTCTGGTCCATTAACTACTCATTTCAGTTAATTTCCTTTTCCCCGTGTTCCACCGGTCTCCTTGATTAGGGCACCTGATTTTCATCCCAATCGGCAGGATAAAAACCTTGGCTTACAGCTACTCGGGGCTGGTTCATTACCGTAGCCAGGGCGGTGATGAATATTCCAAGCTGCCAAGAGCAAGGGACCATCTTCATGAGCTTCTCCGTGTCAAGATTCGTACTGTCTGTTATTGTTTCTTTTTGTCATCTCGTGTCCAGTGGAGTGTTTCTGGCCATTTTGCCGCTGCTCCGAGCCGGGATGCGAGTGGTCTGTCATTGTTTGTTTTTGTCACCTCGTGTCCAGCTGAGTGTTTCTGGCCGTTTTGCCGCTGCTCTGAGCCGGGATGAGAGTGGTCAGTCGTTGTTCGTTTTGTAGGCTCCAAGTCCCAGTCCAAGTCACGGCTTTGAGACCAAGTCCAAGTCACGACTCCAAGACCCAGTCCAAGTCACGGCTCTGTGTCCAGTCCAAGTCACGGCTCTGTGTCCAGTCAAGGCTTTATGTCCAATCCAGGCTTCATGTCCAGTCCAGGCTTCGTGTCCAGGTCATGTCCAGTCCAGGCTTCGTGTCCAGGTCATGTCCAGTCCAGGCTTCATGTCCAGGTCATGTCCAAGTCCGTCCCTGTGTCCAAGTCATGTCCTAGTCCGTCTCTGTGTCAAGTCTGCGTGCCTGAGTCCTGCTTCCTCCGCTTCCAGTCGCCGCGCATCACAACAGAATGGTCCAGCCAAACATGGACCCAGTGGACACAGACACTGTCTTACAAACTCTCTCTAAACAGACCTCCCTCCTGCCAAACCCCCCACCCACCCGCCTGGGTTGTCGGTAATCTGGGCAAGCCTGTTAGACCGCCAGGTGGCTCCAATTGGGAGGGGGGGATACTGTCATGGTCCGGTCCATTATCTACGCATTTCAGTTAATTTCTTTTTCCCCATGTTCCACCGGGCTCCTTGATTAGGGCACCTGATCTTCATCCGAACCGGCAGGATAAAATCCCTGGCTTACAGCTATTCGGGGCTGGTTCATTACCGTAGCCAGGGTGGCGATGAATATTCTAAGCTGTCAAGAATAAGGGACTGTCTTCTGAGCCACCAAGAATACTGGACTGTCTTCATGAGCTTCTCCGTGTCAAGATTTGTATTGGTTGTTGTTGTTTGTTTTTGTTGCCTCGTGTCCAGCTGAATGTTGCCGGCAATTTTGCCGCTGCTCCTAGCTGGGATGCGAGTGGTCTGTCATTGTTTGTTTTTGTCGTCTCGTGTCCAGCTGAGTGTTTCCGGCCGTTTTGCCGCTGCTCCGAGCCGGGATGAGTGTAGTCCGTTGTTGTTTGTTTTGTAGGCTCCTTGTCCCAGTCCAAGTCACGGCTCCAAGTACAGTCCAAGTCAAGGCTTCGTGTCCAGGTCATGGCCAAGTCCGTCGCTGTGTCCAAGTCATGTCCTAGTCCATCTCCGTGTCAGGTCTCCGTGCCTGTGTCCTGCACTGGGGTCCACTTCCTCCACTTCCAGTTACCGCGCATTGCAACAGAACGGTCCAGCCAAACACGGACCCAGAGGACACAGACACTGTTTTACAAACTCTCGCTAACCAGAGCCCTCTCCTGCCAAACCCCATCCCCCCACCCCCCGACCCACCTGGGTCGTTGTTAATCTGGGCAAGCCTGTTAGACTGCCTGGAAGCTCCCATTGAGGGGGAGATAATATTATCATGGTCCGGTTTGTTAACTACTCATTTCATTAAATTTCCTTTTCCCCATGTTCCACCGGGCTCCTTGATTAGGGCACCTGATCTTCATCCGAACCGACAGGATAAAAACCCCAGCTTACAGCTACTCTGGACTGGTTCGTCACCGTAGCCAGGGTGCAATGAATATTCCAAGCCACCAAGAATAAGGAACCATCTTCCAAGCCGCCAAGAATAAGGGATCGTCTTCATGAGCTTCTCCGTGTCAAGATTCGTTTAGTCTGTTGTTTGTTTTTGTCATTTCGTGTCCAGCTGAATGTTGCTGGCCATTTTGCCACTGCTCCAAGACAGGATGCGAGTGGTCTGTCGTTGTTTGTTTTTGTCGTCTCGTGTCCAGCTGAGTGTTTCCGGCCATTTTGCCACTGATCCGAGCCAGAATGAGAGTGGTCCGTTGTTGTTTGTTTTGTAGGCTCTGAGTCCCAGTCCAAGTCACGACTCCGAGTCCAGTCCAAGTCAAGGCTTTGTGTCCAGGTCATGTCCGAGTCCATCGCTGTGTCCAAGTCATGTCCTAGTCCATCTCTGTGTCAGGTCTCCGTGCCTGTGTCCTGCACTTTGGTCTGCTTCCTCCGCTTCCAGTCGCCGCGCATTGCAACAGAATGGTCCAGCCAAACACGGACCCAGTGGACACAGACACTGTCTTACAAACTCTCGCTAACCAGAAGCCCCTCCTGCCAAACCCCATCCTCCCCCCCCCCACCAACCTGGGTTGTCGGTAATCTGGGCAAGCCTGTTAGACTGCCTGAAAGTTCCCAGTGAGGGGAGGCTACTGTCAGGGTCCGGTCCGTTAACTACCCATTTCAGTTAATTTCCTTTTCCCCGTGTTCCACCGGGCTCCTTGATCTTCATGCGAATTGGCAGGGTAAAAACCCCGGCTTACAGCTACTTGGGGCTGGTCTGTCACCATAGTCAGGGTGGCGATGAATGTTCCAAGCCGGCAAGAATAAGGGACCGTCTTCATGAGCTCTTCCGTGTCAAGATTCATATTGTCTGTTGTTTGTTTTTGTCATCTCATGTCCAGCTGAGAGCTGCCGGCCGTTTTGCCGCTGCTCCGAGCTGGGATTTGAGTAGTCCGATGTTGTTTTGTTTTGTAGGCTCCGAGTCCCAGTCCAAGTCAAGGCTTTGTGTCCAGTCCAGGCTTCCTGTCCAGGCCATGTCCAAGTCCGTCCCTGTGTCCAAGTCATGTCCTAGTCCTTCTCCATGTCAAGTCTCCATGCCTGTGTCCTGCACTTGGGTCCGCTTCCAGTTGCCACACATTGCAACAAGTTGCCATCACTGGATCAGTAGCTTTCTGTGATTCAACTGCCTGAGCAGATGTTTGGAGGCACCACAACTTATAAGAATTGTCTAGACAAGCACTTAAATCACCAAGGAATTCTATGCCAAGTGAAGAAAGTGGGATTATTTGATGTTCACCAGAGATGGTGAGTTGAAACATTAGTTTCTGTGCTGTGTTACTTTGTGATCTAAGCTCTTTCTCCCTTGCCCTAAACCTATGTCTTCTGGTCTTGCATACTTCTCCATCCCACCATGCACAACCCAGTCCACTGGAGGATAAATGGAAATCGGATTTCAGAACACCAACAGGCCTCTACAAGTACTTGGTTTTGCCTTTCAGCCTTTCCAACGGTCCAGCTGTTTTCCAAGCCTTCATTAATGAGATTCTTTGAGACATGCTACACAGGAATGTGTTCGTCTACCTCGATGACATCCTCATCTTCCCAAAGGATCTCCTTGATGCTGTCTGTCACATCCATTTAGTCCTCTAGTGTCTCTCAAAAACCAACTGGACTGCAAATTAGATAAATGCCAGATCCACACCCCAGTCACTTTCTCCCTGGGTTATGCCCTTTCACCTTTGCACATAACCATGGACGCAGAGAAAGTGCCCCATTGTTGAATGGCCCCAGCTGCCACACTCCTTCAGAGAGCGAAGGTGCTTCTTGGGCTCCTCCAAGTTCTACCACCGTTTCATCAGAAACTACAGCCAAATCGCCACTCCTTTCACCACCCTCATCAAGCCAGCCACCTCATGGATAATCTGGCATTCTGCTGTGGCCCACACTTTCAAGGAGCTCAAGAGATATTTTACCACCATCACATTCTCTGCCAACCAAACCAATCCGGATTTTTGTGACAGACCACAAGAGCCTCAAATACCTGCACCAGACCCATTAATTCAACTCTTGTCAGGCTTGCTGGGCCCTCTTATTTGAGCAATAGAACTTTACCATCTCCTACCTACCTGGCTCCAAAAACACTAAGACGGATGCTCTGTCATGATAGTTCAACACAGTGGAAACGAAGATTGACCTTAGTCTATCATTCCATCCTTTCACATCCTTGCCCCAGTTATCTGGGACCTTGAGAACCAGATCCACTTGGCCGCCAGCATGTGCCTGCTTCGGCTGACAATCTGTACTTGCCAGTGGCCATGTGCTCCATCCTTTACCCCTGTCTGGCCATCCAGGTGCATGACAGACTGGATTTTCTGCGATGCCGGTTATGGTGGCCTGGCATGATCATAGATTCAAAACAATTAAAAAAAAAATACTTTTATTATTAGTGTATGTATACAGAATACCTCTCTGAGATTCACCCTCCTGCAGGCATCCACGAGAAAAAGAAATACAGAAACACCATGGAACCCATTCAAAGGAAACATCAGACATGAAGCTTAGCAGTAGAATCATATTTGAAAGCAGTAAATAGAAATTTCACAAACTGTCTACAGGATGTTATCATTGGTTGCATTGTGCACTGGCACCATCTTGCCAAGGTGTATGTCATTTCTTTGCTGCTGGCCCTGAATATGCCTTCAACCAGTGGCCCCTTCCGTTCCCTCAATACCCATGGTCCCACATCATTATAGATTTTGTCATGGGTTTGCCATGATCTGATGGGGACATGGCGAACATGATATTGGTGGACTGGTTCTCCAAGGCGGCCCACTTCATTCCCCTCCCCAAACTTCTGTCACCGTGGAGCTGGCACAACTGGTTCTCCAACGTGCAGTTTGCCTTCACATCTTCCTTAAATTCATTGTGACAGACTGGGACATACAATTCATCTCCTGCTTCTGGTGAGCCTTCTGCTCCCTCCTCCACACCTCAGTGAGCTTGTCCTCTAGCTAACATCTGCAGATGAAAAGTCAGTCAGAAATAAGTAATCAGCAAGTGGAGTGGTTTCTCTGATGCTTTGTCACCTCTAACCATTTCACATGGAGGCCATATCTGCTCTTGAGCCGAGCTGTCCCACAACTTACACACCTCCTCTGCCACAGTTATGTCACCTTTGAAGTGATTCATGCCCACCGACCCCCATTGTTCCCTGCAGAGGAGCCAGTGCTGGAATGATTGGAAGAGGGCATGAAGCACCATCTTAGCTGTGAACCGTGTGTATTGCTGCAAAGTCAACCACTGGCAGCACCTAGCTAGATTACTCTGGCTGGGGAACTGTGTCTGGCTGTCCTCCTGAGATCTGCCCTTGCACACTAAATCCATTAAGCTCTTGCCCCACTCCACTGGTCACTTCATGGTTACCCAACACATCACTCCTGTCACTTACCATCTCCAGCTGCCACTATCTCTCAGGATCACACATACCTTGCTTGTGTTGCCTCAAACCCATTGTCCATGGATAATTCAACCCACCTGACCTTACACCTTCAGAACCTAGGATGGTGGAAGGTGGTCTAATGAATGCGGTTTGCCAATTGATGGAGTAGTACCTGAGAAATGTATGACATAGAGGAGAGGTCTTGGATGCCATCCAGTTTCATCTTGGATCCATCACTGAGGAGTTCTACCAGACCCTTCCTGATCATTTTGGGTCATCTGGTGCCATCCACAGGAGAGAGGTATTCTGTTAGGCCAACACAGGCAGGCACCTTCCAGTCTTAACCCAGCTAACAGGAGTCATCTGCCACTCATTCCAACTTATCACCTGCAGCCTATTTAAACCTAGCTGTTGCCAATAGTCACTGTTCACTCAATGAACCAGCTAGTCTCAAGCAGTTGTTCCCCGCCCTCAGTTCCCTGTTGTGGTTAGAATCTCTTCTCTTTTGTTTTGTAGCCCCTCATGCAGTATACTATTGAAGTTATCACTCACCGCTAAATAATTTCCGCTGCTCTATATTTGGGTCAAGTCTCCTCTATGTTTCTTGACACATTAAGCATCTTAATTATCTTAACTAACTGTGCAGTCACCTTCAAGGATCTTGCACTGGTACGCCATGGCACCTCTGTCCTTCAAAACTCCCAGGGCCATTCCTTTCATTGCTCTGTGTTTTAATCCTTTCAAAGTGCAAACTTTATACTTGGGATTACATTCCATTTCTGATGGTCCACCCATCTTTCCAACTAATCAACATTATTAGCCTAGAACCATCCTACTCAGTAAGAACTCTACAGAATCTTGTGCGTTTTTGCAAAATTACTAATTATACCTCCTGCAGTTACTTTTAATGAGCCACATAGAGATTTTAGTTCTTTATTCAGCACAGGCACCCAGGAGGACATGAAGGGGAGGTAGAAGACTTTCCTACTAAAATTCAAGTATCACAAAGGTAGCAGCAGGTGATTAAATATAATTTTAATATTTGCTGCTACACAGTTTCCTTAAATATTTTGGGTCTATGCAATGGTTCAATAAAATTGCACATTTGCAGTTTTGACCAACAATTCTGAATAGTCAAACACCTTTGTAGGGCAATTATTTTGGAAGACCTTTCCTAGGCCCAGAATGTAAGTATAATTACAAAGAAAGCACGGCACTGCCTCTACTTCCTTAGCAGTTTGCAAAAATTCAGCATGACATCTAAAACTTTGATAAACTTCTACAGATGAGTGGTGGAGAGTATATTGACTGGCTGTATTACAGTCTGATATAGAAACATCAAAGCCCTTGAATGAAAAATCCTACAAAAAGTAATGGATATGGCCCAGTCCATCACAGGTAAAGTCCTCCCACTCATTGAACATACCTACATGAAATGCAGTCTCAGGAATGCAGTATCTATCTTCAGGGACCCCCACCACCAGGACATGCTCTCTTCTCATTGCTGCATCAGGAAGAAAATACAAGAGGCTCAGGATTCACACCACCAGGTACACAATACACACAAAGTGCTCGAGGAACTCAGCAGGTCTGGAAACATCTATGGAAAAGAGTAAACAGTTGATGTTTTGGGCCAATAAAGAAGGGTCTTGGCTTAAAACGCGGACTGCTTATTCTTTTCCATAGATGTTGTCTGGCCTTTTGAGTTCCTCCAGCATTTTGTGTGCATTGCTTTGGATTTCCAGCATCTGCAGATTTTCTTGTGTTTGTGATTCTATCAGGTTCAGGAACAGTTATTATCTTTCAACAGTGCAGGTTTCTGAACTAAAGCGGATAACTTCACTCAACTTAACTTGCCCCATCATTGAAATGTCCTCACAAGCAATGGACTCACTTTCAACCACTCTTCATGTCATGTTCTCCATACTTATTGCTTATTTATTTATAATATTATATTTATTTTTTCTTTTTGTATTTGCACAGTTCATTGTCTTCTGTATTTTGGTTGAATGTCCTAGTTGGTAATCTTTCATTGATTCTGTTGTGGTTATTATCTACTGTGTCTTAGAACATAGAATGTAGAACATAGAAATCTACAGCACATTACAATGTTGTGCCGACCATGGAACCTACTCTAGAAACTACCTAGAATTTCCTTGGCACATAGTCCTCTATTTTTCTAAGCTCCATGTAACTATCTAAGAGTCCCTTAAAAGACTCTATGGCATCCACTTCCACCACTGCCACCAGCAGTGCATTCCATGCTCCCACCACTCTCTGTGTGAAAAACTTACCCCTGACATCCGGTCGGTACCTATTTCCAAGCACCTTAAAACTATGTCAGCCATTTCAGCTCTGGGAAAAAGCCTCTGACTATCCACACAATCAATGCCTCTCATCATCTTCTACACCTCTATCACTCTATCAGGTCACCTCTCATCCTCTGTCACTCCAAGGAGAAAAGGCCAAATTCACTCAACCTATTCTCATAAGGTATGCCCTCCAATCCAGGCAACATCCTTGTAAATCTCCTCTGCACGCTCTCTATAGTATCCATATCCTTCCTGTAGTGAGGTGACTGGAACTGAACACAGTACTCCAAGTGGGGTCTGACCAAGGTCTTATATAGCTGTAACATTACCTCTTGGTTCTTGAACTCAATGCTACGGTTGATGAATGCCAACACACCATCTGCCTTCTTAACAACTCTGCCAACCTGCACCATGTCTTGCACCTTGGCACTGGCGGAATGATGTTTGTTTAGCTGTATACCTATGTATGGTTGAATGACCATAAACTTGAACCTGAACGTGAATATAACCCTATTATTTGCATATTTGGCCAAAGCATTTGTGATTGTTTCAGAGTCATATCAATTTCCAAAACATATCTCTTAAGCAAACTCCTGTTCTATGCTAGTGGCTTGCTCTCTTTACAAATAGTGGAATTGCAGCTGTCATTCAAAATGAAATACTGCTTGTATAAGATTACATTTGAGGATTTGTTTAATTTTTGCATTAATGGCTACTACCCCACAAGTCCCAAATCGCTCCTCACACTTACAATCATATCTAAATCATTAATCTATATAATAGTAAGGGTGCCAGGATATGACATTAGTCACAGGCTTAGAATTACATCCACAACTCTTTACCATCATCCTTTGACGTGGACCTAACATGGAAATTTTTAGACTCAATTTTGTGGAGAACAATGAAGCTGCTTATAAGCAGGCATCTAAATAAGTCTGTGACATTGCCCAGCAACATGTTAACAGTTTTGGAGTCTTGGGGAGATCTGATATAACCTTGTATGCAGCTGTGCACAGAGTCTGGAGACTACCTTTCATAACGTGGGCAGCTCCATGTTGAATGTACAGCACGAAGCTTTGCTATGATGTTTCTCCAGACAATCACTGTATTTGCTGATGCCCCTGGATAAGTGGCTGAGCTAAGGTGGACCACAGATCTGCGGATAGCCATGAAATAAACGTGAGAAAATCTGCATCTGTTGGAAATTCATAGCAACACACACAAAATGCTGGAGGAACTGTCCAGATCAGCCAGCATCTATGGAAAAGAATAAACAGTCGACATTTCGGGCCAACACCTTTCTGCAAGACTGAGAAGGAAGGAGGAAGATTCCACAATAAAAAGGTGGGGTTAGGGAAAAGAGAAGAGCTCGAATGTGATAGGTCGGCTATTACTGTAATTGTAATCTCAGTTTTGTCCATCAGTGGATTAGTTAACAATACATTGTGGATGTTCATCCTGGGAGAGAACCAAGGTAAAGCCAACCCTCCTTGGCTCAGATTACACATGAGAGTCTTTCATGGCTTTCAAGTTGGTACCCCCAACCTAATGACATAAATATCAATTTCTCCTTTTGGTAAACAAATTCCACCCTGCACCCCCCCCCCCTTCAAATCCCCTCTCTTACTTCTTCTCACCAGCCTATAACTTTCCCCTGGGTCCCCTCCTCCTTCCCTTTCGCCCACGGTCACTCTCTTCTATCAGACTCTTTCTTCTCCAACCCTTGACCTTTCCAACCACCTGGCTTCACCCATCACCTTCCAGGTAGGCTCTTTCACCTCCCCACACCTTTTTACTGTGAAATCTTTTTCCTTCGTTCTCAGTTCTGTAGAAGGGTGTCAGCACAAAATATCAACCGTTTTTGTGGATAATGACGTAGGTTTTTAAAGCTTGCAGAGAGATTTAGGCCAGTTAGAAGAGTGGGCTGAAAGATGGCAGATGGAGTTTAATGCTGAAAAATGTGAGGAGCTACATTTTGGTAGGACTAATCAAAATAGGACATACATGGTAAATGGTAGGGTATGAAGAATGCTGTAGAACAGAGGGATCTAGGAATAACGCTTTCTTCATGTGGATAGGGTGGTGAAGAAAGCTTTTGGTATGCTGGCCTTTATTAATCAGAGCATTGGGAATAGGAGTTGGGATGTAATGTTGAAATTGTATAAGACATTGGTAAGGCCAAATTTGGAGTATTATGTACAGTTCTGGTCACCGAATTATAGGAAAGATGTCAATATAATTGAGAGAGTACAGAGGAGGTTTACTAAAATGTCACCTGGGTTTCATCTGCTAAGTTACAGGGAAAGGTTGAACAAGTTGGGTCTTTATTCTTTGGAGCGTAGAAGGTTGAGGGGGGACTTGATAGAGGTGTTTAAAATTATGAGGGGGATAGATAGAGTTGACGTGGATAGGTTTTTTCCATTGAGAGTGGAGGAGATTCAAACAAGAGGACATGAATTGAGAGTTAAAGGGCAAAAGTTTAGGGGTAACATGAGGGGGAACTTCTTTACTCAGAGAGTGGTGGCTGTGTGGAACGAGCTTCCAGCAGAAATGGTTGAGGCAGTTTCATTGTTGTTGTTTAAAGTTAAATTGGATAGATATATGGACAGGAAAGGAATGGAGGGTTATGGGCTGAGTGCAGGTCGGTGGGGCGAGGTGAGAGTAAGAGTTCGGCATGGACTAGAAGGGCCGAGATGGCCTGTTTCCATGCTGTAATTGTTATATGGTTATATGGTTATATTCTTTTCCCTCAATAGTGACTGACCTGCAGAGTTCATTCAGCTTTTTGTGTGTATTGCTTTGAATTTCTATCATCTGCAGACTTTCTCGTGTTTATTCCATGGCTACCTGCAGTCTTCCCCATTGCAGGTAAAACAAAGCCTGGTTGCAGGCCTTGTGGAAATACCTAATGGAAGCTGTCGGGCAGGCAGAGGTACTTAGAAGGCATTAACCCAAAGGGTGCACAATTGTGCTCATTCAGTGTTTGCTGTAAACTGATAATCAGCTATCTGAATACTCAGAAATCCTGATGGTTTGGCATCTAGTTCACTGGGCACCGACTCATGCTTTCTCTTTGACACATTGGGACAAAGGTTCCACATTTATTTCACCCACTGGCACCCTGGTTCCCATGTTCCCTTAACCATATCAGGACTGTGCTTCCCACACTTTCTTTTGCACTCAGGTCCTTGGGATGTCAAGCGTAGATTATAAAATCTGGAGGTTTTGCTAAAAGTGTTCAAAATGCTAGTTAGCCTTAGCGGATATAGTAGAATTTTGTCAGCACTGGATGAATTCAGCTACAAGAACAAAAAATACTGCATCATTGTTTCTTCACTACAAAGATAGCCTAGGAAAATTTATTTGAAGTACATCAGATTATGAAGTGCCTGAGTAAAATTGTTTGGAAGAATTATTTTAATCTCTCCATTAAAGAGAGTACCTAAGAATATGGATTTATGGTACTGGGTGGAAGGATTAGAGGGGAATTGGTGATTTTATATTTTTTATACATCACTGTGCTAACCAAAATGACAGTGGAGGCACAAAACTTGATTACAATAAAATTGAAAGGAACATGTAGTTGAACAAATGGAACACGTGCAGCTGTGAATCCTGGGGCACCATGATGGTGTAGTGGTTAGCACGGTGCTATTACAGGTTGGGGTGTTGGAGTTCAGAGTTCAATTCTGACCTCATCTTTAAGGAGTCTGTACATCCTCCCTATGGAATGTATGGGTTTCCTCTAGCTGTTCCAGTTTCCTCCCACAGTCCAAAGACATACCAGTTAGTAAAATAATAGGTCATTGTAAATTGTCCCATGATTAGGCTAGGGTTAAATCAGAGTTGCCAAGGTTTGCTGGGTGGTGTGGTTCGAAGAGCCGGAAGGGCCTATTCTGCACTGTATCTCTAAATGAACAGGAACAGAAAAGTAAGATTAGGCTAGATAACTCTATTTGGGCTGGTGAAGACATGATAGGATGAATGACCACCTCCTATGCCTATAATCTCCATAAATTCTGTGACTTCTTACAAAAGTTATTAAATTCATGGCAACCAGCCCAGCATAATGGAGGCTGACAAGTTAATCAATCCCTAAGGTGACTGATTGATTTAACAACATGCCATTTAGCACAAAGCTCAGATTGACTTGTAATATGTTGTTACTAGACTTAATATTTTATATTTCCCATGTACTGAAGTATACATCTACAATTTGGGCTTGAATCTAGCACTGGCAATATGTATGAAGACAAAAGTAATGAAGAACTGGCTCATGTAAAATTAATCCACTGGATCAAGATGTGATTGGGACATTGTGTGTATGGAGACAGTACAGGGCATGAGGAAGAAGGGCATTTGGTACAGAAATCAGCATCAGGCTCTTCAGAGGGTTTAGAGGAAGGGATAAGAGGAGATTGACCGGTGCCTGACATTTCTTTTCCCTCCTTTTCCTCCTGGCTTCATTCAATGCTGAACTTGGTTGATGACTGGTTTAGAGAGAACCAAATGGTTTACATCCTGTGACAAGCTGATATTTAATTCCAAAAGAAACTATGGGCCATATGTTAGACCGTCCTTTTGAATAGTGCAGATTGAAGCTGACTACACTCCATGCAGCAATAACTCTTACAGGATCATCTTTTGAAGCTGTAAAATGAGTGCCAACTTCTACACCTAACTATCGTAAATTGCATGTAGCACCGGGTCAAGAGAGTTATGTAGGGTAAGTTAATAAATTGTTGACAGTACAAATGCTGAATATTGTTGGAGGAAATGTTAGAGGGAACCAAAAGGCAAAAATGGAGAAAACTAGATTACCTTTGTGTCTGCTGCCAGAGTTTTACACACACAATATTTCACGTGCTTCAAATTTCAAATATCGAGGTATGTATTTAAAAACTGTGTGGTAGTCACAGCAAGGGGATTGACATTTGAATCTTAATTTTAACCAATGTTGACATTCAGGAGTAGAACTTTTGCAGCTTCCCTTGGAAGGGATAAGAAAACGGTAATTAAACTCATCAGCCAGTCTTCAACTTCCTGAACACTATCTGGTGGCTGCAGCTGGAAAGAATTTATTGGTTGGAGATTTGATCAGCTCTGCTGAGGTGCTGCAAAGTTAAAGAGCTTGTCAACATTCATTGTCCTATATGTTAGAGAGCTATAACTCCAGGCTTGAAAAACCATATTCCTATCAAAGGCATTCTAATCTAGAAAGAGGAAAAAAGTGGGACTGAGAATAAGATGCAAGTTTTACCAGTTTAATAGCCTGGTACTTAAGAATGATCAGAAATTTTGATAATTGGATTGGAAGATTCTATTTGCAAGAGTAAAGAGCTAGCATCAGAAAGAGGGTATGAAAAGAAATGGTAAAAAATAAGGAGACAGGCAAGCCATATTTTCTGAATGTTTAATTTTAACCTTTTATTCAATAATATACTTGTATTTGCAGAAATTTGAGTACAGAAACACTGAAACCGTTGGAATCTTACCTTTTGGTTTTATTAAATGGAATACCAGCATCCACAAGTCACAACCCATTGACTGCTTTGTTGTTCTTCATTAGCTCACAGCAGCTCCACTCAAAGCAGCTGCTAGTGTGAGCAATCTGTTTTAATATCCACTGACATTAGCGTTCACGGCACTTTGGATTAATTGCAGGAAAATATTCATGATGTGACGGGAGGAGGTGCAAACTTAGGATGATAATACAGCAAAGCATGAACCATTACCTGTGAATGTTTTGTCAAAGTTTAGTTATATAAAATATATCTTGTATGACCTGAATTCAAAGAAACTGGCTTTGTGATGGAGAGAACAACAACTGTCCCCACTGTATAACATGTCCAGCACAGGTAAATAAGCAAAAACTTTTACCCCTTCATCTCTTAACCTGCTCTTCCCCTCTACCACTGAATTTTTTTTTTCCATTTGCAAAGTACCTTGGATATTTTTGCCATATTATTCCTGCAAGTTGTTTCTATTGTTACTGTCATTTCAGACCTGGACCATGCTGAGGACAACTTGAAGCTCATAGTTCATCACAATTAACAAGGCTGCTTTAGAGAATCAGTTGCCACCTGAAAGCACCTGATGGGACTTTTGAGCAGCTATTGCTTTGAACAGGGAAAATGTCACCCAAGAAAGGCAGGAAAGGCTCTAAAATTCTTAAGCTGGTATTTTTGGATCCTGGTACAGTTTCCATTTTCACCAAGCAGGGTGTTTGTTCCTTGATTTCTGAGGAGTGTAAGCCTGTTGACTGGGCTGGCTCGTGGCATTCTCATTGATTAGACATGCTCTCTCCTCACTGCTGACATCAGGAGGAAGGTATATGTCACAACCTTGGACTCTGTGGTTGGGACTCGCAGGCGGGCTGAGCGACAGGTTTGGCAATCATGCTCGTGGGTATGCACGTTCCAGCTAATTAATGTTTCATTATGGTGATATTAATTCCCTTCTTTTTGTTCTATTCTTGCAAGAGTTGACCAAAAACACAGCAACATTACGCTTTCTGCTTACCCTCATCCTTGTCTGTGAAAAAGGACTACTGTTACGACAGATGCTGTGAAGGAGAGTTATTCATTTAGTGTTTAGTTATTCCTTCCAGCCGCAGTGTTGGCATTTAACTGTCAGTTTGAATGTTTTAGCTAGTAGCCCTGTTGGCCTAGCATTTATTGCTTTCCTTTCCCTTTAATTTCTGCAATGGTTCTCGTTAAAGTCAATGAAATGTTGACCCTTCAGTGTCTCTCTCTCTCCACAGTTGGGCATATCTGATCATTTTGACATCAAGTCTTGGCCAATGAAAATGGACTAGAGCTTAGTATTCCTCCACCAGGCAAAAACCCTGGTGATCCTGACGGCTGCAGGAATTTCATTACCCAGTGTGAGCTGACTTTCCAAGTCCAGCCACGTCGGTTTGGTGATGATGCATGTAAACTGGCATACATGGTAAATCTCCTGGATGGACCTCTACTCAGCCTGGTCAATGCTCTTTGGGAGCAAGATTCCCCCACAGCCCAGTCATTTTGATATTTTGTTGCCAAGCTAAGGAGAGCTTTTGACCTTCCAGTACAAATTCAAGACTCCTGGACTTCTGCTATGGTAGAGGGACGGTGAGGAACTCTGCAGTTAAATTCCTCAAGCTTGCTGTAGTGATGGGATGGAACGAAAGATCCTTCATCACTTCCTTCCAGCATGAACTAAACACAGGAGTTCGGCATGAGGTCACTGTCCATGATGAGCAGGACAGTGGATGATCTGATTAATTTGGCGATTCAAGTTGACAAACAGGTAACTGAGTGGTGCAGAGAAAGAATGTCTCAAACTTTCTTCTCTCCCTTATCACCCAGTACCCAGTCCACAGAAGACCCTATGCAAGTGGGCTGTGTGCACCTGTCTTAGGAGGAATAAGGTCAGTGGAAGAGAACAGGTTCCTGCCTCTATTGTGGCAATCCAGGACATTTCCAGACACCATGTCCCAAGCATCCAGTAAAAGAGGTTACCCGTCAGCAGGGAGGGGAGTTCTAACGGATCAGTTCTCCATGCCATTGGCTTCCCCTAATTGTGTGATGCTCCCAGCTTCCTTGTGCTGGGGGTGTGGGACCCATGAACTTCAGGCATTTAATGAATCTGGGGCAGCCGGGAATCTCATGGACACCTCCCTAGCTAAAAGTTGGGGAGATCCAACTCGGAAACTCAGAGAAAAAGCGATGTCAAGGATGGATCTGTGTCAAGGATCCTGGATGTTCAACCCCTGGGCACTAGCCAGATCAACCTTTCCACCGAACCCTTTAACTTTGATCTAGAAGGTAACTATAGTGAACATCTTTTCTTCTAGCTGGTTGATTCGCCTGAACTACCACTGGTGCACGATCTCCCCTGGTTATCCTGACATTATCCACAAATTGATTGTTCCCTTAAAGCACTCCAAAAGTGGGGACCGGCATGACAGTCTACCTGCATCAGTCTAGCTCAAGCTCCGGTCTGTAAATCCCCTCCTGTGTCAACTACTGATGTGGACCTATCTGGCACTCTGGCTGAATATGTTGATCTTCTTGAGGTCTTCAGTAAAAAGAAGGCCACTTCCTTGCCTCCACACAGGGCAAATGACTGCACCATTGTCCTTTTACCTGCTATTAATCCTCCTGGCTGTTTTCTCTCTCTCTCCCAGAAATGATAGCCACAGAAGGGTACATCAAGGCGGCATTGGCCTTGGGGTTTATCCATCTGTCAACCTCTCCAGCAGGGACAGGCTTCTTACTTGTGAACAAGAGGGATGGCAAGCTCCATCCCTACATTGATTATCGGCCTCTAAACAATATCACTGTGCCCTTTTCCCTTGCTTGCCTCTGCTTTCAATCATCTCTGGGAGCTATCATATTTTCTAAGATACAACGCTCATAAACTTGTTTGTGTTAGAGAAGGCAATGCGGAAGACAGCTTTCAATACCTCTACTGGCCACTATGAGTACCTTGTGATGCCCTTTGGTCTGCTCATAGGGCAGTTTATCAGGCCTTAGTCAAAGATGTGCTCAGGGACATGTTGAATCAGTTTGATTTTGTGTACTTGGACGACATTCTGATCTATTCCTGCTCTCTCTGCGAACGCGTCCGGCATGTCTGGAGGGTTCTCAGAAGGTGCCTCGCGAATAACCTGCATGTCAAGCCAAAGAAGTCTGAGTTCCATTAAGACCACGTGACATTTTTGGACATTAGGGTTCCAGTGTTCAAATAGGGGTGGGGGGTGGGTTGGCCCAATCCATTTGCAGTCAAACAGGTGCGGCATTTCATGGGGTTTGTGAACTTTTATTGCCGTTTCCTCCAAAGTTTCAGCTCTATGGCGTGGCCGCCATAAATGCACCCACCAGAATTCTGCAGAATTCCATTGGACAAGTGAAGTTTGTCAAGCATTCTCGGAACGAAAGGAACACCTCACCACTGCCCCAGTGCTGCAACACCGAAACTACTGCAACACCACTCTCTCTATGCTCTTCTCTGGATAGCTGGCTTCACCCTTGTGCCTTTCTTTCCTATCACTTGACTCCAGCTGATAGAAACTACAATATCGGGAATGGAGAAATTCTGGCTGTCAAGAAGGCCCTGGAAGGATGGCAACTCTGGGTGGAGGGGGTAAAGCATCCCTTTTTGGTTTGGACGTATCACAAGAACTTCCTACATTTGGGATGCTGAGAGACTCAACTCCCATCAAGCACATTGGGCTCTCTTCTTCAAATAGTTTAATTTCATCCTCACCTATCCTCCCAGCGACAAGAATACCAAGTCCAATACTCTCTCCCAGCAGATCAACGAGTCTGAGGACAATGCCAATCCAGAGTCCATTCTTTCTCACTCATGCTTTGCTACTCTGGTGACTTGTGGAATAGAAGCAGAGGTGAGAGCCAGATCCAGGCCCAAGTGGGGGAGCTCCCAATCGACTGTTTGTGCTTGCTACGGTGCATTCCAAAGTGTTGGAATGGTGTCACAATAGAAGCAAGTGTGGACCCAAATGCAAGACACATCTTGTGAGGTTAATTAGATTTAGTTTATTGTTTGATACCAGGAGAGCTAGGCAGGAGCAGGAGTAGCGAATTGGACAAGGACTCAGGACTACGACTGGGCTGGGACTAAGGGTCTGGGCTAGGACTCAGAATCGGAACTTGGAAGCCGCCAGGGCCAGGACTCGGCTCGGAACTTGGAAGCCGCCAGGGCCAGGACTCGACTCGGAACTTGGAAGCCGCCAGGGCCAGGACTCGACTCGGAACTTGGAAGCCGCCAGGGCCAGGACTCGACTCGGAACTTGGAAGCCGCCAGGGCCAGGACTTGACTCAGAACTTGGAAGCTGCCAGGGCCAGGACTTGACTTGGAGCCTCCGGGTAGTGCTGAGCTCTCGACTCGGCCCGAGAACAGTGGACAGCGGTTCTTGATTCCCTCCGGCGGTTTAACTGATGGACCCACCTCAGTGAGGAAGCTTTGCAGGCTCACTTGGTAAGGTAACTTGACAGGGTTGCTCCGGTGAGGAAAGGTGAATTACCGGCACTCGCTTCAGGCAGAGACAAGGCTTGCTCTGGCCAGATGACATTGGCACGCCGTACCTTAGGTGACTTTGCAGACACCCTAGCGCCGAACAGCTGAAAGCCGGAGACTATAAACTACCGGTTCAGCCGAGAGTAAATTGCCTCCAATCACTAAGGCCGAGGGACACGGGAAAACAGGGAACCAAAGGGAAACAGGGAGTCAACGGTCCAGATCGTAACATAAACAAAGTAAATTTAAAGAGACCCCAATCTGGACCATGACAAATGAAGTCACTCCTCCCACCTGGTTGGCCATCTGGGAATTCAATGAACCTGGGATTTTATCAAGAGATGTTTTTGGTGGCCTCCTATGTTGCATGATTGCCACGACTTTGTCTCTGCCTGTCTCTCTTGTGTCTAGAACAAGATCATCCCAGCACCCTACCGCCTCTGGTCCATCATCCCTGGTACCACCTCTTAGTGGATTTCTTCACTGGTTTGCTCCCGTCTAATAGAAACACTACCATTCTGGTTCTTGTTTTTTGATTCTCCGAGAATGCCCATTTCTCCCTAAACTCTTGCCAGCTTGTGGGACTGCCACCCACATGGTACAACTTGTGTTCTGGCAGCACGACTTCCCTCAGGACATAGTGTCTGATCACATCCCATTTTTAGAAGGCTCTCTGTCCTCTTGTGGGAGCTGTGGCCAGCGTCTCATCTGGTTTCCACCCCCAATCTAATGGCCAGACTGAGAGAGTGAACCAGTATTTGGAGACAAACCTGCACTGTCTTGTCTCTTCCAACCCCACATCCTGGAGCTCCCAACTGGTTTGAGCAGAGAGTGCCCGCCATAACCTCCACTGGGATGTGTCCCTTTGAACGCCAGAAGAGATTCTAGCCACTGCTCGTCCCTGACCAGGAGTCTGACGTGGAAGTTCCTGCTGTTGAACAGTTGATCTGATGCTGCAAGTGCACGTGGAGATGAGCTGGGGCTTCTCTGTTGCAGACTCAGAAACAGCATGCCTGGCAGGCTGATTAGCTTCACCCACAGGTGAAGCCTCTTAAGCCAGGAGAGAAAGTTTGGCTGGCATCAAGGGATCTTCCCCTGAAAGTTGAGAGCTTCAAGTTGGCCCCACACTACATGGGACCATTCATTGTGGAAAAGGCTTCCAACAAGGTCTCATATAGATTGTACCTACCATTGTCAATGAAGACCTACCCAGTATTCAAAGTTTCCCAGCTCAAGTCAGTTGTTACCTCCTTCCTAGCTCCATTCACCCCACCTCCACCTCCTCCCCACTTGGTGGATAGCTCCCTGATCTATACTATGCAGTGCCTCCTGGCATCTCACCGGGTGCAGGGTAAGGTCCAGTAACTTGTGGATTTGGAGAGGTATAGACCTAAGGAATGTTTTTGGATTCTGGCCGATAACATCCTGGATAAATCTGCCATCCAGGACTTCCTGCGGCCACAGTTCTGTGGTGCCTCAGGAACTGTACCTAGGGAGCAGGGGCCCTGTCACAACCAGAGACACAGCTACATGGTCTACACACTCGCACATGGGGGTTACACAAGTGGTTCAGCAATCACGCTTGTGGGTACGCACATTCCAGCTAATCACTGTTCCATTACGGTGGTATTTAACTCCTTTCTTTTCATTCTAGTCTTGTTGAGACTTGACTGAAAGCATAGAAACATTATGCTCCCTGCTTACTCATGTCCTTGCCTGGGAAAGAGGATGGCTGTTTTGACAGATGCTGTAAAGGATTTAGTATTTACTTATTGTTTCCAGCTGCAGTGTTAACACTAACTTTCAGTTTGAGAGTTTTAGTTAATGGCCTTTTTTGGCCTAGTGCTTATTGTTTATCTTTTCATTTAAATTCTGCAGATAGTTCTCATTAAAGTCAGAGAACTGGTGACCCGCTTCACTGTCTCTGCGAACTTGGGCCATATCGGAACATTGTGACAGCCTCAGGACTCACACCACCAAGTTTAGCAGCAATTATTACCCCTCAGCCATTAGGTTCTTGAACTAAAGGGGATAACTTCACTTGTGTGTCTTTGAAATGTGCCCACAACTTATGGACTCATGATCTCATGTTCTCAATATTTATTGCTTATTTTTTTCTTTTTGTATTTGCATATTTGTTGTCTTTTGCACATTGGTTGAATATCCAAGTTGGTGCGATTTTTCATTGATTCTATTATGGTTATTATTCTATAATGGATTTATCGAGTATGCCCAGGAGAAAATGAATCTCAGGGTTGTATATGGTGTCATATATATACTTTGGGCAGATTGGGCTTACTAGCCATGGTTGGCAGCTCATCTTGAAGAAGGAAAACTCTGATCGTAAACCTCCGCTGTCTTGCGGCTATACCCACTCATGATGAAGGCTTTGGGAGTAAATCCCAAGGGAAAAATCCAGAGCTGGAGTCCCTAAGGCAGTCCTACATTGAGTTCAATATGGACTGGCAACTCCTGCTGGTGTTAAAACTTTATTGGTCTTTGGGTTCATCAGATGCATGGAAAGGGGGAGCTCAGTGGGCAACAGCTTGCTCTCCATATTGTACTGCCTAGGTTTGCATATGTAGACAGCTAGGACGCAATATCCATGGTCAACTCTGACTGACGGAGGCTTCACACTCATACATAATAAATTTACTTTGAATTTCGTACTTCTGAGTAGACTGAACCAGGAATCTTGAAGGATGAAGTGCTTGAGAGACCAGAATGATTCTCTTGACTTGGATCTTCAGAGAAACTAAATTTGTCATATTGTCATGCCCTGTCCTTCTTCAAAGTCATCTAACCTGCCAATTTCAATTCAGCAACAGAGCTTTGTTTGGTTCATCACCCCAACAACCCATGTTACCTGCTTCCCACCTTCCTTCTCACACCTTGCACTGGCAGCTATTAAGAGTTATCATCAAACATATGAAGAAAGACTGGATGAACTGGGCTTGTACTCGTTGGAATTTAGAAGATTGAGGGGGGATCTGATTGAAACGTATAAAATCCTAAAGGGATTGGACAGGCTAGATGCAGGAAGATTGTTCCCGATGTTGGGGAAGTCCAGAACAAGGGGTCACAGTTTGAGGATAAAGGGGAAGCCTTTTAGGACCGAGATTAGGAAAAACTTCTTCACGCAGAGAGTGGTGAATCTGTGGAATTCTCTGCCACAGGAAACAGTTGAGGCCAGTTCATTGGCTATATTTAAGAGGGAGTTAGATATGGCCCTTGTGGCTACGGGGATCAGGGGGTAGGGAGGGAAGGCTGGGGCGGGGTTCTGAGTTGGATGATCAGCCATGATCATAATAAATGGCGGTGCAGGCTCGAAGGGCCGAATGGCCTACTCCTGCACCTATTTTCTATGTTTCTTTGTTTCTATATTGCATGGCGTGGCTTTCCCTCACTGAGAAAGCAGAGCACAACCAATGGGCCTGCTAGAAAGTGGCTTCCTTAAGTCTGGAATTTCTGGAAGAGAAATGACAGTGGATGTTTCAACAGAAGATGAAAATCAAGAAAATTTCAAATGCTGACAATGGTCATTTTCAGATTGGAGCAGTGAGTATACAGGCTGTTGCACTTTGTTGCATGAGGTGGTGACATGGATTTCAGTACTTTCAAATATGCTTATTTGGCATAATTTGAAAATATTGTAAAACAATGAAACATATGGATAATGAAAATCTTCATAAGGTCATAGATAAAATTTAACATGGTGAAATAGCACATTTTTAGAGGAAGAATGAAGAAAGGCAACACAGCTAAATTATTCTGACAAGGGGTCTTCACTTTGAAACAATCTTTCAGTTTCTAACCCCATTTATGTGGCTAAACCTGTTGAGTGTTTCCAGCATTTTCTGTTCTTTATTAGATTTGTTTTTGATTTTCACAAACTCAGTGGCATAATTCAAAGGTTGCAGTAACAGAGTTAGCAAGGTTTTTTACCTTAAAAAATCTTTGAATAAGACATAGCAGCTTGAAAGAAAAGCATTAAAAAGAAAGGAATAGGATGGACAGGGGTATTGACTGAAGAATATAATTTAAGCACAAAGCTGTATTTTAATATTAATGAAATAGGTTAGTTCTCAGCTGGTGTATTGTACCTTGACTTGAATTCATGCTTTTTAAAAGATGTCAAGGCCTTGGAGAAAATGTGGGAGATATTTCCAGGAGATTTCCAAGGATGTGGTACTTTATTTATGTGGAGACAGTGGTGGAGTTTGGATAGTTTTCCTTCAACCAGAGAAAGGATTAGAAAGATATCAATTGAAAATTACAAATGCTATCAACAGAGCAGCTAAAGTAAAACCTTTTCCAGTTCTACAAGTGACAGAAACAAAATGACACAGATAAATGGTGTTTTATAAAAGGAAAAGGTGGGCTGAGGTAATAATTTTTTCACTTGAAAAGTTATTTTGTCAGGAATCTGTGCTTGAAAAAGTGGCGGAAGTATATTTTGCATTCACATGGACTAAAGTAAATTGGGAAAATAGATAAAAGGCTAAAGTAGTAGACAAGCAGCAGACATTTAAGGAGATTAATTCATTTATCTCTGAAAAGATATGATGCAAAGTGAAACAAAGAGTCTATGAGAAAGGTACACTATCTCTTACTAATTGAGGAAGTTAATTATGGGATGTGGAATTAAAATGTGTGGCCACTGGGAGATCCTGCTTTCTCTGGCGAACAGAGCGTAGATGTTCAGCAAAGCGGTCTCCCAGTCTGCGTCGGGTCTCGCCAATATATAAAAGGCTGGGAGACCGCTTTGCTGAATATCTACGCTCTGTCTGCCAGAGAAAGCAGGATCTCCCAGTGGCCACACATTTTAATTCCACATCCCATTCCCATTCTGACATGTCTATCCACGGCCTCCTCTACTGTAAAGATGAAACCACACTCAGGTTGGAGGAACAACACCTCATATTCCGTCTGGGTAGCCTCCAACCTGATGGCATGAACATCAACTTCTGTAACTTCCGCTAAGGCCCCACCTCCCCCTCGTACCCCATCTGTTACTTATTTTTATGCACACATTCTTTCTCTCACTCTCCTTTTTCTCCCTCTGTCCCTCTGAATATACCTCTTGCCCATCCTCTGGGTGCCCCCCCTTGTCTTTCTTCCCGGACCTCCTGTCCCATGATCCTCTCGTATCCCCTTTTGCCTATCACCTGTCCAGCTCTTGGCTCTATCCCTCCCCCTCCTGTCTTCTCCTATCATTTTGGATCTCCCCCTCCCCCTCCAACTTTCAAATCCCTTACTCACTCTTCCTTCAGTTAGTCCTGACGAAGGGTCTCGGCCTGAAACGTCGACTGCACCTCTTCCTACAGATGCTGCCTGGCCTGCTGCGTTCACCAGCAACTTTGATGTGTGTTGCTTGAAATTCTAGCATCTGCAGAATTCCTGTTGTTTTTGATTCATATCTAAACAGTTTCCTTCCTCATTTGATATATGATTTAATGAGAATTCTATTTCACATTAAACAGAATTGTAATCTTCCCCTGAGAAATTTATGGAGGTGTGGGAAAGTGGTACTGGAGGAGAACATTTTTTGCTCTGCCCCTTTAAGAAATCTATGCCTTGAATTCTACTGAATATCAGGCATACATTTGGGACAAGTCTTAATTCTTCTTTTCCCCACTGTCAACAAAAGATTTCTTCTGTTGTCTGCCATGTAAGAACATTTAAATCAACATTTATTGATTTATTATTTACACCAAACAGTTCAAATTCTCTCGTGCTGTTCTTGTATTGGTAGCTCAATGAAGCTTTTCTGCTTCTTTTAACTTTATTTATTCAGTTAGTCGGCAAAGTATTTCCTTCAGATTTCTGCAGCATCATTCTGAAATAGTTTTCCGCTGTTTACCTGAGGCGATCTCACATGAACATCCCTATACCCATTTGTAGCAATTAGTCCATTGCAAGGCTTGGTTCATCATGGATCCTTCCCAACGTTAGCATCCACAACAGTTTAACTTTGTATCCTTTCAATTATCCACAAACTCTGATGTAACCAGCAGCTTCATTGGAGGCTGATTTTTGGGATGGTATTGTTTAGACTGAATCTTTCTTGCAACAGAGCCCCTCTGATTCTATCTCCCAGATCAAACTGAAAGTGGAAACTCCTCCTTCTATAACAGGGTTAACTTTTGCCTCTGCTTAGAAATGTGTATGGGAACTTTTTGTAATTTAGTCTTTTGTTTCAGGAAAGTTAATCTGATAAATAATCAGATTAGATTATATTAGATTAAACTTTATTGTCATTGCGCCAAGTACAGATACAAAGCCAATGAAATGCAGTTAGCATCTGACCAGAAATGCAAAGAATAGTGTTATTTACAAAATAACTGCGAATAAAAATTAAGTACTACAGCACACAAATATAAAAGTACTGAGACAGTACAATATGGGTGCAATACTGCTTAGCGCTGTGATGTGAGGTTCAGCAGGGTCACAGCCTCAGGGAAGAAGCTCTTCCTGTGCCTGCTGGTGTGGGAGCGGAGGCTCCTGTAGCGCCTAACGGATGGGAGGAGAGTAAAAAGTCCATGGTTAGGGTAAGATGCATCCTTGATAATGCTTTTCGCCCTGCCCAGGCAGCGTTTATGGTAGATGTTCTCAATTGTGGGCAATTGGGTGCCGATAATCCGCTGAATAATCATCCTGAAATGATTCTTTCAGGTGCAGCATGGGCAGTTATACGAATGAAAGCAATAATCCCACCAACCAAGTAATTGTCAAGATGAAATCTGATTGGAAGCCGAAATTAGTAGCTGGATTAATCCATGTACAATCTTTAATGCAAGAAATTCCTGATTCAACTCTAAATGACCATGGCTCTAATTTTAGTATTATGTTCCTTTGCCAGAACTAATTCTTTTCTCCACTCTATTCTGTCAGGTTCTTCAACCCTCAATTCTTTTACGCTCAATTAAATCATCCCTCAATCTTCTATAGTCAACAGAACGCTAGCCCAGTTCATGCAGTTCATTTTATTTATTTTCTCCAGGTCTGGTGATGTTCTGTCATGCCCCCTTTAAAGCCAGATGGTTTTTCCTGAAGTTTCCTGTCTAGAATTGGTAAACAGGGGTTTACCACAGCTTTATATAGTTGTAACATAACTTTCATCCCTTGGTAAAAGCTGTATTTATTATTTATAGAAATATTCCTATCATCTTTTAAATTGCTCCTATACCTGCCTCCATGTTTTAGTTATTTCTGTCTTTTAATATTTCTGTTTCTCTGTGTTGTTGATTACTTCTTACAATTTCTTGCAATTACAATCTGTTGCACCTTTATTAGCTCCAATCTGAATCATACAATTTATGAAATTAAACTCATTGGTAACAGCTTCCCCACTAAACTTAGCACTTAATTTGCCATTGTCTCTTTGCAACATCCTGCTTCCATCTGTAATATTTATTGGGCCATCCTAACATGGTGTTATTAGGAAACTTGAATACATAGTTCTCATATCTTCAGTCCATATTATTTATAAATACAATGAAGAAGCTAGAGTTTGTTCTTAAATGAAGTCTATCTAAGAAATCCTATGGCGTTACAGGAAAGATACAGACATGGATAGAGGAATGGCTGACAGGCAGGAGGCAGTGAGTGGGAATAAAAGGGGCCTTTTTCTGGTTGTCTGCCAGTGACTAGTGGTGTTCCTCAGGGGTCAGTATTGGAACCGTTACTTTTCACATTATTTGTCAATGATTAGGGTAATGGAATGGATGGCGTTATGACAAACTTTATGGATGATACAAAGATAGGTGGAGGAGTAGGTAGTGCTGAGGAAGCAATGCAATTGCATCAGGACTTAGACAAATTGGAAGAATGGGCAAAAGAGGAGCAAATAGAATACGGTGTTGGGAAATGTATGATAATGAATTTTGGTAAAAGGAACAATAGTGTGGACTATTATCTAAATGGGGAAAAGGTTCAAACATCAGAGGTGCTGAGGGACTTAGTAGTCTTCGTGCAAGACTACCAGAAGGTTAATTTACAGGTTGAGTATGTGGTAAAGAAGGCAAAGGCAATGTTGGCATTTATTTTAATATAAAAACAAGGAGATAATGCTGAGTCCTTATAAGACACCTGTCAGGCTGCACTTAGTGTATTGACAACAGTTTCACACTCCACATCTCAGAAAGGACGTGTTGTCATTGGAGAGAGTCCAGAGGAGGTTCATGAGGATGATTCTGGGAATTAAGGAATTAACATATGAGGAGTGTTTAGCAGCTTTAGTCTTGTGCTCACTAGAATTTAGACGAATGCGTGGGGATTTCATTGAAACCTACTGAATGTTGAAAGAACTAGATGGGTAGATGTGGAGAGGATGTTTCCTATGGTGGGGGTGTCCAGAACTAGAGGACACAGCCTCAGAATTGAGGGGTAACCTTTTAGAACGGAGGTAAGGAGGAGTTTTTTTTTAGCCAGAGAATGGTGAATCTCTGTCACAGACTGCAGTGGAGGCCAAGTCTGTGGGTATGCTTAAAGCGGAAGTTGATAGATTCCTGATTGGGCGGGGCACCAAGGGATATGGTGAGAGGGCAGGTGCATGGGGTTATATAGGATCCGGGATCAGCCATGATGAAATGGTGGAGAAGACCCAATGGGCTGAATGGCCTAATTCTGCTCTAATGTCTTTTAGTCTTAAAGTATTCCCACAATTTCACCAAGGTATTCTGTTTATCTATTACATTAGTAGTTATACCTTCAGAACATTTAACTGGAGTCATGAGCTGTTCATTCTTCTTGAATCCATGTTGGTTCTCTCAGATCTAAATATGAAACACTTGAAATACATAATGGGTTAGACAGTTTCTAGGGAGACAGAAGCAAGTTCTTAAGTCAATACAATTTTATCAGATGGTGCTGATGAAAGGTAATCAGACAAAATAATTTCCTAATTCAACATCATTCACTACTTCTAAATTCTAAATTATGAAGAAGATGGCAGAGTTTGTCATTGAAACATCAGGTATAATTGATACCTGTACTTGGCTCTTCATCTATAGTTGCCTCTTGCTCTTCTTTCATTTATTGGAGAGCTACTTGTAAAGTATCAGAAGTATTAAAGAGGATACCAAAAGTTTCTTCAGATACATAAAGTGTAAAAGAGAGGTGGTTGTGATATTGGACCACTGGAAAACAATGCTGGAGAGGTAGTAATGGGGGACAAGGAAATGGTGGACAAACTGAATAAGTATTTTGCATCAGTCTTCACTGTGGAAGACACTAGCAGAATGGTGGAAGTTCCAGGAGTCTGGGGTCATGAAGTGTGTGAAGTTATCATTACTGGGGAGAAGTTCTTGGGAACCTGAAAGGTCTGAACGTGGATGTCACCTTGACCAGTTGGTGTACACTCTAGAGCTCTGAAAGAGATGGCTGAAAAGATCGTCGGGGCATTAGTAATGATCTTTCAAGAATCACTAGATTCTGGAATGGTTCCAGAAGACTGGTAAATTGCAAATTTCACTTCACTCTTCAAGAAAGGACAGAGGCAGAAGAAAAGAAATTATAGGCCAGTTAGTCTGACCTCAATGGGTGGGAAGATGTTGGAGTTGATTGTTAAGGATGTAGTTTCGGGTGGACATGATCAAATAGGCTGTAGTCAGCATGGTTTCCTCAAGGAAAAATCTTGCCTGACAAACCTGTTGGAATTCTTTGAAGAAATAACAAGCAGGATAGACAAAGATGAACAAAGGTTATGTACTTGGATTTTCAGAAGGCTTTTGACAAGGTGCCACACATGAGGCTGTTTAACAAGTTACAGACCCATGGTATTACAGGAAAGATATTAGCATAGATAAAACAGAAACTGATTGGCAGGAGGCAAAGAGTGGGAATTAAGGGACCCTTTTCTGGTTGGCTGCTGGTGACTAGTGGTGTTCCACAGGGGTCTGTGTTGGGACCAACTCATTTTATGTTATTTCTCATGATTTAGATGATGGAATTGATGGCTTTGTTGCAAAGTTTGCCAATGATATGAAGATAGGTGGAGGGGAGACAGGTGGTTCTGAGGAAATAGGATACTGAAAGACTTAGGCAGATTTGGAGAATGGGCAAAGAAATGCAGATGGAATATAGTGTTAGGAAGTGTATGGTCATGCACTTTGGTAGAAGAAAAGAATGGGTTGATCATTTTCTAGATGGAGAGAAAGTACAAAAATCTGAGGCACAAAGGGATTTGGGAATCCTTGTGCAGGATTCCCTAAAGGTTAATTTGCAGGCAGAGTCTGTGATGAGAAAGGCAAATGTGATGTCAACATTTATTTCAAGAGGGCTAGAATATAAAAAAACAAGGCTATAATGTTGAGACTTTATAAATCACCAGTGAGGCCTCACTTGTAGTATTGTGTGCAGTTTTAAGCCCTTTAACTGAGAAAGCATGTGCTGAAACTTAAGAGAGTTCAAAAGAGGTTCTTGAAATTAATTCCAGGATTGAATAGCTTGTCATATGAAGAGCGTTTGATAGTTCTGGGTCTGTATTCACTGCAATTCAGAAGGATAGTGGGTGGCCTAATTGAAACCTATCAAATGATGAAAGGCCTTGAGAGAGTGGATGTGGAGAAAATGTTTCGTATGGTGGGAGTGTCTAAGAACAGAGGGCACAGCCTCAAAATAGATGAGGATCTTTTTAGTATGGAGATGAGGAGGAATTTCTTTAGCAAGAGTGTAATGAATCTGTGCAACTCATTACCACAGGCAGCTGTGGAGGCCAAGTCTTTATGAATATTTAAGGCAGAGGTTGATAGATTCTTGACTGGTTGGGGCATGAAGCGATGTGAGAATAAGGCAGGAGATTGGGACAGAGAAAAAATGGATCAGCCATGATGAAATGGTGGAGCAGACTTCATGGGCCAAATGTCTTAATTCTGCTCCTATATTTTATGGTTTTATGGAATGGGAAAAGCTCCAAGATTACAAAGATACACAGAAGGAGAAAAATTGCCTTTTCAAGTCTGCACGGCTCTGTTGGAGAAATCCAGCTAATTTCAGCCTCCTGCCCTTTCCCCATAACTCTGCAACAATTTTTTTGTTTTTATAAAAAGGTGTGTAAACATCTAAATGCTATAATTGAACTAGTCCTCAAATGTACCTCTGGTATAGATCTTCCAACCCCATCCACTCACAGTTTTACCTTAGGTTGGTTTTAGTTCTTTTATTAATCACCTTCATTCTCTATCCCCTCTGAAAATGGGAATGAATTCTGTCTATTTTACATATGTATATCATTCATATACAGTATTTGTTATATATTTGACCTATGTCAATCATTTTGTATACTTGTTATGTGTTTTGTACATCTTTGTCAGATCATCTCAATATCCTCTGTTGCAAGAAGAACCCATCTTCTACAGTCTTTCCACATTACTCAAATGCTCCTTCTCTAGAAATATTTCAGTAAATCTTTGCTGCACCCTCTTTGAGACCTTCATTCTTTCTGAAAATATGACACTAAGTCACACAATATTTTTACTGTGAAGTATTGAGGGAAGGGAGAAAATAACTGCGTGATCTCTTCCAAAGCAGGTTTTAAGTCAGAAACCAAGTGATGAAGGAAGGAGGTTTAACTATGTGGCCACCCTCATGTTTAAGTGCTGCAGCCTAACAGTAGATTGATCCATGGATGTTGAAACATACAGGTGTTATTGACCTTCTTCGAGTTAATTGTCAGCAACTCTTCTGTATTTTTTGTAACAACAAGGGCACTGTGCTATTAGGGCCCATGCAATGTTTAGCTGAAATGGCTGTCATGTTACATATCTAGAAATGAGTGTAAAATATGAATACAAGGCTTGCAATAGTAGGAACTAAGAAGGTGAACTTCTCTGCTGAAATGAGTGGGTTGTATCCTGACTAACAAAAGCTCTAGATAAATGCAATGGATTATGTAGGGATGCATTTTACTAAGTATGGCATTTGAAGATAATTCACCTGCTTTGTCAGCTTGAGTGACATAATCAGATATTTTTTCCCCTGCAAAGAATATAGTTCCTTAAGGCTCTTCTCTGGTATATTTTAATCACTGTCTCTTGTCATTGTTTCTTGAACATTATTCTGAAGAATAATCTCAGCATTTCCAGCAACACACCTAGCCATTGAGTGGTGCAGTCTGGCTTTAAATAGTTCCAGATACTTACAATATGACCCTTACTGAAACATTCAGCCAATGTTTTACAGGACTGGTGCTGAATGAAACCAGCAATCAAGATAATCAGCAAGATGCACAAATTTGGCAAGCTGCCTACATTGCAATCAATAGATGCTTGTTACTCACACATCACAATTACCCACACTCATTTTTAGGGCTTATTCAATTAAACCCCCGCTGGTTCTCATTGCAGAAGGGTTGGTTACTCAAGGACCCAAGTATGATTTTTTGTTTGACTAAGGAACCAAAAGTGATGAGATCTATGTTGTTTTACAATAAGTTGTGATCAGCAATGCTGACTGAAATCAGATTTGGTTCTAGCTTTTTGAAAGAAAATGAGACAAATTCTTGAATGAAAAGCTAAATTATATGCTTTGAGAAAGTAATTGGGTAGTGGGACCAAATGTAAGGCTCTGCCAGTAGTAGTGGTTCATTAGTAAGGATGATGGGGCAACCGGTCATTTCATTGCTGGATCATTCTGTTTCAATGATTTTTGTTAAATTTTGTACAAACAAAGAAATACACCCAAATTGAACTTGTACATCACTCAACTTATCTTTAAGATGATGCAGATAATAGCAATGATCATCTTCTTTATGTATCTATAAAATATTTTCATTATTTTAATAATTTTGATGACATCACCCTTCAAATTTCATAGCCCAAATGGAATGCAAACTACCCACAGTTATTATTCCTTCATAATATAGCATAAATCTTAGTATATTCTGATGAACCTGCACTGTATTCCATCTAAAGTGAAGAGGGTGGAGTGCCAGTACTTCAGATGGGCTCAGATCAAGGTTTTGTGCATCTAAAGCATTGCTTAAACACAAGAAAGTCTGCAGATGCTGGAAATCCAAAGCAACACATTCTGTGTGTGTGTTGTAAAATATCGCTTCTTCTCTTTTATATTCAGAGTTTGATAATTGCAAGTTCAACATGCCAAGAACTTTAATAATTGCTCTATGTACCTGCACTATTTGACAATGATTAATGCACATGAATGCCTCAATGCCTTCACAAATCCTAATTTCTTACCATTAACTAAATACTTCAGTTGGTCCTCCTTTAATCCAGAGATCATGAGGGAGCTTTGAAAGTGGATTTGAAGAGGATTTTGCAGGTAGATTCTAATATTTGGTGCTACTATTTGAAAATACAGGTTCATTATTTAAGACATAAAGAAATTGCCTCATCTCTCAGTAAGTTGTGAATCTTTCCTTTAAAAGTTAGTGACTTCAGAACTTCTCAATGTTTTTAGCTGTTGGATAGATTCTTGTTGACTAAGTGGGTGAAATGTTATGGAAGGTAGACAGAAGTGCAGAGCTGATGTTACGATCAGATTGCCCATGTAGTTAATGAGTGACAGCGCAGGATCAGGTCACCTAAACCTGTTCTGAATTTATATGTTTGTATGTGCCTTGCAATTTCCAATACTGAATGGCATCATGCACTGCTTATCCCAGTGGTCCCCAACCTCCAGGCCGCGGACCGATACATTGCCATGAAGCATGCAGGGGTGCAGCGGTGGCCGGAACGCACCCAGCACATCTTTAAGAAAAGAGCCGAAATAAACAAGCTAATTAATTAGGTGTTGCCGGCACGTAAATGTCGGCCGAGATCAGAGGCGACACAACCGGCAATCGCCTCTGAATCTGGGCTGACATTTACGTGCCGGGCGGCACCTAATTAATTAGCTTGTTTATATCGGCTCTTTACTTAAAGATGTGCTGGGTGTGTTCTGGCTACCGCTGCATTCTTCGCGGCAATGTATTGGTCCGCGGCACGGAGGTTGGAGACCACTGGCTTATCCAACTCATTTAATCAAAAAAATAGCTTTTTCAACTTCCTAACTTTTTCAACTTGTATAATGATACATTATACATTGGCTCATGCAGTGTGATAAGAACTCCATCTCTCTCAACAGTTTAGCAAACTAGATTGATGAAATCTAATCTTGTGAATCTTTTCAAGCCAAGCTAAATTGCCCTGTGAAATATAGTTCTTAATGAGTCAACAGGAGCAGATTTGCACGTGGCAAGGGTTTTTATACATTTACTGCCGTTTTATCAAGCGACGGCAATTGACCTAACATTTGCTGACATTGAAATAAGAAATGTGGATTCAGGAAATCTGAACATAGAGGAAATGCTTAGCACATGAGGCAGATTGTAGCCTGTCTGCTGTCTTGCTTCAACACTTCCTCTTGTGCTCTTTCCTCTCTCCATCACCTTTGACTCTTCAGCTTCATAGACTGCAACATTTTGGGCCATACTGTACTGGCAGTTCCAATTAATCTGAATCATTTACAAAATTGTACTATAGGATTCCACTGGATTTGTAAAGCATCTAAAATGAGGCTTAAGAATGCAAATGGTCTGCTCTGTTGCACCTGGTGTAGTCCCATGGATCTCATTATTTATTGCCTGTAGATACTTTGTGCCAAAATCATTGTGTTAAAACATTTGAAATTTAAACAGCAAGATTCTTCTGAAAATGTGACCAGACTGCCTTTGAATATTTGTTGAGAAAAATATTTTTTATCCCCCCCTTGGTAAAATTGAAAATGCCCCTCGTTTTCCTGCTTGCTTAATTGACCAATTATGATAAGTAGGACATTGACTATAGGGACAAGATTTAACGTTTCTCTGCCTCCCCACTTCCCACCCAACCATTTTTTGAATAATGTTCTGATTCTGTCAGACTGCTATTGGGAGTTGAAATTAGAGACAGTAACCAAGGGTGAAGATGGAAAATAAAGCAATATCTGCTCTAGGACACTTGATAGGGGAGGACGAGAGGATGAATGCAGGCCACTGGTGGAGGACTTTGTCAAATGTTGCAAGCTGAGTCATCTGCAGCACAACATCAGGAGAACAAAGGAGATGGTGATGGACCTTAAGAAGACTAAGCCTGCACTGTTTCCTGTTACTATTGATGGTGAGAACATGAACGTTTGTGAGGACTTACAAGTACCTGGGTGTGCACCTGGATAACAGACTTGAGTGGATCACCAACTTAGAGGGCTGTGTATAAGAAAGGCCAGAGTTGCCTGTACTTCCTGAGGAGATGGAGGTTCTTTGGAGTATGTAGGCCTCTCCTTCACATGTTCAACCAGTATGTTGTCACTATTACAATCTTCTATGAGGTGATGTGCTGGGGCAATGGCATCAACAGGGGTGATGTCAACAAGATCAATGAACTGATTAGAAAGGCTGGCTCTGTTACAGGAGTCAAAGTGGACACACTGGAGGCTGTGGTAGAATAAACGACCCTATGGAAAATCCTGGCAATTCTGGACAATATTTTCTCACCCCTTACATGCCACCTTGGCTGAACAGAGGAGCACTTTTAGTAATAGACTAAGACAACCACACTGCTCCAAAGAGCGCTATATGAGCTCATTCTTACCCTCCCATTAGGATCTATAGTAAGTCAACCTATAGCCGGGGAAGTGATGAACCCCTCCTGTTCGATTGTCTGTGGTAGCAGTTATTATTCTTTATTACATCTCTTCTAATATTTGTATATTTGTATATCTGTGCACTTGTATTCTACTGTGAGGCTGTAATTTCCTTTGGAATCAATAAAGTATCTATCTATCTATTTGTGAACTGTACCTTGGAAAAGTACAGGTAATGAAGATTATTGGGATGAACAAAACTATTATTGGGATGACATTATTGAGGTTCAAGAGAAAGGCACCGGCGGACCATGAACCAGTACTCATCGGAGCTCAGAGGTGGAGAGGGTCAGCAACTTTAAATTTCTCAGTTTTATCACTTCAGAGGACCTGTCCTGGGTCCAGCACGTGAGTACCATTATGAAGAAAGCATAGCAGTGCCTCTACTTTCTTTGAAGTTTGCGGAGATTCAGCATGTCACCAAGAACTTTGAAAAAGTTCTATAAATGTGTGTGGACAGAATATTGACTGGTTGCATCATGATCTGGTATGGAAATACCAATGCCCTTGTATGAAAAGCTGACAAAAATAATGGCTACAGCCCAGTCCATTACGGGTAAAGCCCTCCCCACCACTGAGCACATCCACATGGAGCACTATTGCCGGAAAGTGGCATCCTTCATCAAGGACCCCCACCATCCAGGCTCTTCTCACTGCTGCCATCAGGAAGGAGGTACAGGAGCCTCAGGACCTGCACCGCCAGGTTCAGAACACTGATTAACCTCAACCATCAGGCTTTTGAACCAGAGGGGATAACTCCACTCAACTTCACTCACTGAACTGTTCCCACTGAGCTGGACTCACTTTCAAGGACTCTTTTCTTGAAATTTATTGCTTATTTATTTACTTTTTATTATTACTATTAATTTTTCACTTTCTTTTTGTATTTGCACAGCTTGTTATTTATTTTTACATTGGTTGTAGTCTGCTCTTTTGGGTGTGATCCTTTATTGATTCTATTGTGTTTCTTGTACTTATTGTGGTTACCCACAAGATAATGAATCTCAAGGTAGTATATGGTGACATATATGTACTTTGATAATAAATTTGCTTTGAACTTTGAACAATATTGCTCAATATTATGTATTCATTCACAAAGCTCACATATAAGCATATTGAACTTGACAAGGTACTGCAGTAGGTCACCCAATATTTCATCCCTTCATCCTGTCAATGGAGGCTTCCAGGCAAGAAAATGGAAATTGGAATTGACTAGTCAATGCCAAATTATTAATAGTTGTCCATTGATTATCTTTGATCTTGGAATATGTAAAACAGGGTACTGAAAAGAGATATTTCTTTGTTTCTCAACTCCTCGCTCAAGACAAACTGCTTCTTATTCTGCTGCAGGCAAACTGGGACCAATGGTGTGTAAAAAAACCCATTTCCACAATCACACTGGGAGACTACATTGAAAATAGCAGCATCCTTGATGAGGATCTCAACCGCCACAAGTAAGAACACAATAAAGACAGCAGGACGGCATTTTCCTCTGCTCAAATCCTAACCAGTGAGTGTTATCCTGGAATATGTAACACTAATTGACAATCCTATGTATTCCATTCCCATTATATTTTAAATGTTATATTATAATCATTAAAAAAATAAAGTAGCTAATTATAATTAAAATTGGTTTAGTGAAATGAACAATATAAAACTTGCTCACAAGGAAGTTTTATATAATCTTGTTATGTAGTTTGAATAAAAAATTAATGTAATAGTGACACATAGTAACAAAATATAGTGATCCAAGATGGTGACACAGAGAGAAGACCCTGATGAAGGGTCTTGGCCCACAGCATTGATTCTTTATTTCTGTTTGATTTGATGAGACCTTCCAGCATTTTATGTGTGTTGCCTCAGACTTCCAGTATTTGCAGAATCTCCAACTTGATCTTATATGAAATTTCCATGTGCCTGGGAGAGAGTCCAGCTCCAACTTTGCTCAGTTTTGTATGGGACCTAGAACCAATTAGCAGCATAAAAAAAAGCGATCACTTCTGTTTAAATGCTTGAGATTCGATTTATAATTAACCAAATGATAATTCAACTTCACCATAGAAGGTTCCAAGCCTGGCTGTGAAAGGAGGACGGTTGGACATGGGGCTAGCAAATCCATCCCATAAAAACCCAGAGCTACATAAACTCCAAAGGACTCCTCCCTGGGAGAAGAAGAATCTTCATCTAGCTGAAGTTAAGAAGATGGGCTACGCCTGGGGACAACTTGAAAGAGTGGCCCAGGACAGAGGACTCTTGTCAAGCTATTGTTGGTGGCCTATACCTCATAGGGGTGATGGGCTGAACAACAACAACAGATAATAACTGATTTTCTAGTTTACGTTACAGCTCAGGCCAAGTGGTGCTGTGGAGGTTGAAGTCCTGAGCATTATTCTAAAAGGTTTTATGGGTGTCATGGCATAGTGGCTATTTCCAGGATACACCATGCCTTGTTTTGGTAGTGGTGACTCTGCGTTTTATAGTTCTTGCGTTCTCTCTTAGAATGACAGACTTTGTGTTCCTATCACTTCTGCTGCGTCAGTGCCTTGCTGTTGGCCATCAACCGTTCAGCCAGACTGCTAGTCACAAGATAATGAAGTCTAAAGCTGGCTTTGTCCTGTTGAAATCTCCATTCCTATGTACCAGCAACCACCTTTACTACAAATAAGGTATCATTCCTTTTCTTGGTTCTAGCCCTTTGGGAGCACTATATAGAAGAGCAGATGGCAGCATGTGGACAAGAGGTATCCAGGAGCTGCATACAGGTGACTTGTCAACAATTATATGGTCTTAAATGAATGTAGGTGAATGTTGATTGCTTGATTCTGACTGTCATTAATCGTACACTGGAGGACTGAGGTAATCAGTAACATAAGGCCTACGACGCTATAAGGATTCATGTTTTTTACCTGTTACTGTTTATGAGTAGTGGGCATGGCCAGATGACCAATACATGTTGTTCATTTCTAATTGCACCTGAGAGTACTGAAGTGGATTCATCCTAACTTAGTGCAATGTTTGCGGTGCAGTTATGGAGTTAGCTCCAATATGTTGACTGAGAGATCACTGAGGAAAAGGGAAATGTATTGTATTTGCAGCAGATGATGCTGTATGCTTGGAGTCAATCTTGTCACAGTATCCAAGTGACAACTGCTCTTGTATTTTTTGATTCTGATTGAGCCTTTTCCTTGTGACTGGGCAGAACTCTTGTCAAGTTCTTGCCATCTGTTTGATTCGCAATGCACACTGCAGGCCTTTGTTGAACTGCAATGACGATGTAAGGTGATTAATAGAGATGACAATGCAGAATGAGTTCAGCTTTTTTCACTGTTTTTAGAACCTGAATTCATAGTGGCAAGAATGTTCTCCAATGTCTGGGAACATTGGAAGGGTTGTTATCATGATGAAAGTTGCCACGTACCATGTAGATACGTGGGCATGTGGCCAAGTGGTTAAGGCATTGGACTAGCGACCTGAAGGTCGGGAGTTCGAGCACCAGCTGAGGGAACGTGTTGTGTCCTTGAGCAAGGCACTTAATCACACATTGCTCTGCAACGACACTGGTACCAAGCTGTATGGGTCCTAATGCCCTTCCCTTGGACAACATTGGTGTCGTGGAGAGGGGAGATTTGCAGCATGGGCAACTGCCGGTCTTCCATACAACCTTGCCCAGGCCTGCGCCCTGGAGAGTAAAGACATTTCCAGGCGCAGATCCATGGTCTCGCAAGACTAACAGATGCCTTTACCATGTAGATAATGGAGAGTCTTTGGAAAATAAGCAGTTGCATCTCTTTCTGCAAGTTTTCAATGCACTCTTGTAGCAATACGTCTTGTAAGTTTTCGACTTGAAACGTAGACACTTCGTTTTTTCATTTCCCCAATCTCCCAGAAACTACTTGACTCACTGAGTTCCTCCAGCAGATTGGAGTTCCATATTCCAGCAGCTGTTGACTCTTGTATCTCCAGAGTAATTATGTGCTTAGCAATGACTCCCAGAATGTTGCTGTTTAACTCATCATTGTCAAAAGGAAAACATATGAACTTCTCTGAACACCGTATGGCTACCAAAGACACCAAAATGAAGTGAAATCCGCAGTGTCACCATTACAAGGCTAAACAATGACAAGATCTTCATGGATTGCCCTGGTTACTGCCACAGAGCCCTTATCTATTACAGTGATGTCCTAGATCGAATTTCGCAGTGCCCTCATGACAAATTCAAGGAAATTCAACCTTACTCACTGCCTACTCCTTTTCCTCCTTTTCTTGCTGCTCTGTGGTGAACAGAAATTATGGGTTCATTATGTCAAGATTGTGTAGACTACAGCAGAAAATTGCAAAGGAGGAGACTCTCTCTGGAGAACACTACCTGACATCCACAAGGTAAAATCTAGCTTTTACCTTCCTCAAATTTACATGGATGCCAAGAGGTGCACAAAGATGCTGGGTGATCCAATTCTCTTGGAATAATTTTAGGGGTGAGATAATGTGTGTCTCAAAGCAATTGTGGAGGTGGTCCTGCTGTAGTTTACATATTTGTTCCTGCTGAAAGGGACCCTGTATTTCTGTGATAGATACCAGAAAATCAAAGAGATTGCTAAGAAGTAATGAATGTGCTATAATATTGAAGACTAGTACTCTCATGAATGTATCCCCAGTTTGTCACTAGAGCATGGCATTAGCAATTAGCACTGGTGGGGAGGAGTTAATTAAGTGAGAAGAGGGAGCACTCTGCTGAGTAATCTGGATTGCTACAAATGTTTCCATCATGATAGATTGCAGACCTCAGTAATGGACTCTTCCTTCATCATCTGCACATTCTCAGAGAGCAGGAGTTGGGGAGGCACCTTTCTTTTATGAGCAGAACCTGCATGAAGTCATTGTTCATAGACCATGGATATTTTACAGGTGTAATGATAGGAACATTATGAAGTAGGAGCAAACTGGTAGCAGAGAGATGAATTAAATAGGTGGGTAAAAAGAAGCATGTACAAATAGGGTTATTTGCTTTGGTTAAAATTATTTTGTACCTTCATACAGATTCATAGAATTGTCAGCAAATAATTAAAAAGCAAATTAATTGTTAGACTTTATTTATAGAAACATGGAGTACAAAATTGGAGAACTCGGAAAGTGTTTAAGACCACTCCTGGCAAACTGCATTTAGTTTTGGTCTCAAACAACAGGAATTCTGCAGATGCTGGAAATTCAAGCAACACACATCAAAGTTGCTGGTGAACGCAGCAGGCCAGGCAGCATCTATAGGAAGAGGCGCAGTCGACGTTTCAGGCCGAGACCCTTCGTCAGGACTAACTGAAGGAAGAGTGAGTAAGGGATTTGAAAGTTGGAGGAGGAGGGGGAGATGCAAAATGATAGGAGAAGACAGGAGGGGGAGGGATAGAGCCGAGAGCTGGACAGGTGATAGGCAAAAGGGATACGAGAGGATCATGGGACAGGAGGTCCGGGAAGAAAGACAAGGGGGGGGCACCCAGAGGATGGGCAAGAGGTATATTCAGAGGGACAGAGGGAGAAAAAGGAGAGTGAGAGAAAGAATGTGTGCATAAAAATGAGTAACAGATGGGGTACGAGGGGGAGGTGGGGCCTTAGCAGAAGTTAGAGAAGTCGATGTTCATGCCATCAGGTTGGAGGCTACCCAGACGGAATATAAGGTGTTGTTCCTCCAACCTGAGTGTGGCTTCATCTTTACAGTAGAGGAGGCCGTGGATAGACATGTCAGAATGGAAATGGGATGTGGAATTAAAATGTGTGGCCACTGGCCTGCTTTCTCTGGCGGACAGAGCGTAGATGTTCAGCAAAGCGGTCTCCCAGTCTGCGTCGGGTCTCACCAATATATAAAAGGCCACATCGGGAGCACTGGACGCAGTATATCACCCCAGTTGACTCACAGGTGAAGTGATGCCTCACCTGGAAGGACTGTTTGGGGCCCTGAATGGTGGTAAGGGAGGAAGTGTAAGGGCATGTGTAGCACTTGTTCCGCTTACACGGATAAGTGCCAGGCGGGAGATCAGTGGGGAGGGATGGGGGGGACGAATGGACAAGGGAGTTGTGTAGGGAGTGATCCCTGCGGAATGCAGAGAGAGGGGGGGAGGGAAAGATGTGATTAGTGGTGGGATCCTGTTGGAGGTGGCGGAAGTTACGGAGAATAATATGTTGGACCCAGAGGCTGGTGGGGTGGTAGGTGAGGACCAGGGGAACCCTATTCCTAGTGGGGTGGTGGGAGGATGGAGTGAGAGCAGATGTACGTGAAATGGGGGAGATGCGTTTAAGAGCAGAGTTGATAGTGGAGGAAGGGAAGCCCCTTTCTTTAAAAAAAGCAACTTTGATGTATGTTGCTTTAGTTTTGGTCTCCTTGTTTTGAAAGATGGAAATGTTTTGCTGGAAACCAGGGCTGATTGATTTCCGGAAAGAGAGGATATCTGATTGATAAAAGCTCAAGCCAGATAGCTCCCTCTGTCACAGTCCAGGCCATCCACTCATCGCCAGATCGTTGCTTCAGCCAGTGTGGTTGTTCACGTTCTAGGCCACTTAGAATTGTGTATTGTAAGATTTGTTTCCGGGCTGTTGTTTGCCTGTGTTAACTCTGTCTCTCCGTGTGAACAGGAGCATTGCATGCTGCCTGCCTTCCCGTTCATCCTCCTGCCTGCCGTTCTCCTCCAGCCACGCTCACACCCTAGTCGGCATCCCTGCTCTGCCTCGTCCCGCCGCCTGCCTACCTTCTCCGCTGGCTCAGTGGTTAAACACAACGCTCTCACCGCAGCGACCCGGGTTCAATCCCTGGTCAAACCTTGCTCTGTCCTCTGCTTTCCTCTGCCTAATCTTCACTCCCCGGCCTTCCCTGCAACCATTAATAAACACTCTTCGGATTACTCTCCCTCTGTGTCAGCGTCCTGAGTTTGGGTTCACCCGTTCTTCACAACACTCTACTTCTGTGAGCTGAGATGAGTAACAGTTGATCTTTTAGAAACCAATAACATTTTAGGATGTTTTGACATATTGATTCGGACAATCTGTTTTCCCAAATGGGTTAATCTAGAACTTATGGGCATAGTCTCAGGATATGGATGAGAAGAGGAGGAATCTCTTCTCCTAGAGTAGCAAACCTTATTTTATAATCTCATTGATAGTCGGGCATGAATGCTGGGTCAATAAGCAAACAAAAAGCTGAGATAGGTCTTTTGATGGCAGAAGATCAAGGGTTTGAAAATTGGGAATTAAAATTAAATGTTTGAGTTTTTGAAAGAAAGGATGGCTCAAAGAATGAATGCTCCGCTCCTGACCCTCTTGCTAACAATTTCTATCCAGGTAAAGAATAATTATTAAGATATAGGATGCAAGAAAAACAGAACAATGAAGTTAACATTACAGTAAATAACATTAATTGAATCAGTAAAGAGAACAAAAGAAGGGTTGGAATTGCTCTACTTATTGAAGATACAATAATGGCAAGAGAAACAAAAGTAATGCAGTTATTAATAGGAAAAATTGGAACCCTGGAATGGAAAAAGAACTAAACCAGGAGAAATCATACTAATAGAAATGTACCATGTACGGCCAAATAGTTGAAAGGAGGCAGAGGAAAAAGTTTATGTTAAGCCAGGAAACACAAAGAAAACAAAAATGAGAGAATTCAAGTATCAGAAAATGAATTGCCAAGTAGAGGTTGACAAGGGGGATAAGAGAATAGATTTCCTACATTACGAGTAAGACTCCTTTCTAACTCTAAATGTAAACTGCCTGGCAAAGAAAGATTTGTTCTGATTTTTTTTAATGAGGAATACGCTAGGACAAGTCAGAAAAGTAAAATAAGGGGAAAAATGAAGCAATAATATTCCTTAAGCCAATGACTGAGAATGACATATATATTATGATTAGGGCAAAAGACTGAAGAAAAACTGACTAGCAGGGCAGTTTTGAGAAGATTATATACAAGCTCCACACAGACAGCACATGAAATTAGGGTCAGACAAAAGCTGGCATTATGGCTTTGCAGTTAGTGTTGCAGGACCACAGCTCCAGGGATCGAGGGTTTGATGCTGATCTTGAGTGCTTTCTGTACTGAGCTTGCACATTCTCCCAGGATTTCAGTTGTTTCCTTCATGCCTCAGGGGTGCGTTGGATGGTTAACTGGACATGGCAAATTGGCCCTTGCTGTAGCTAAGTGGCAAAAGAATCAAATGAGATTTGACAGACATGTGAGAGAGAACGAGTTGCAAGGGTATCAGTAAAGGGGAAATAAAACTGATTGAATTGTGATGTTAACATGAGCCCAATGGTCTGATTGCCCTCTATGTTGCAAGAGAAAGTAAAATGCACAGCAATATTGAGCACCAACGTGATTTTTTGAAGCTATTCAACAGAGTGTAAAATATATATTCAAGCAACTTGAATCACTACTGAAGAACCATAACTACTCACTACTGAAGCCAATCTCTACTGAAGAACCATAAATAAGCAAAGGCCTAGGAAAAATAATAAGGAGGGTGGAAAAGGCATAATAAAAGGGAATGTGATTAGGAGAGAAGTCAAGAATTGTTGAGCGGTTAGAGGAGAAACAATGAAGAGAAGCGATAAAAAGAGAAATTATTCTACAGGCACATAAATAAATAATATTCAGTTGAGAGCGGAATGTGGACAGGATAAAATCATAGACAAAGAGAGCAAAATGGCAGAAATAATAAACTAATCAAATAGAGAGTACGGAATCTCAATCCAGATGGATTAAACCCGTGTTTTAGATCCATATGAAAAGGATAGTTTGGGATCCTTTTTTGGGATAACAGAGTTATATTCATGAAGAGACTTAGAAGTCTTTCGGAGAACAATAGACTACTTAGTTTACCATCCGTGAGAAGGAATATCATGAAAAGGAGTGACCCAAAAAATGCATGAAAAGCAAAAATACAATAATGGACCATCAGAATGGATTTAAAAGGGTAGGTTCTTTGTTAATCAGCCTTTTTGAATTTTTTAAAAGAGATATCAGAGAACATAACCAAGGAGATGTAATGGTATCCAAAATATCTATGTAACACATTAATGTCATAGGTATGCAGAGATTCACAAACAGATGGATAACAAGCTGACTTCAAGCAGAAGGGATTAAAAAGTAGCTATTCAGAGTGGCATGAGATGGAAAAAGAGATCCTACAAGGATCAGTAGTGGAATCATATTTGTTCTCAATTCAGATTTTGGAACAAAAACATCTTTTGTAAATTTGTAGAGAGCTCAAAATGTTTGGGATGGAGAGAATGGAACAAATCATAAAAATACATTAGCAAGCTTGCATAATAGTCATATAATCCACAAATTAATTTTAATTAAAATTGTGACTTCTGAAAATTTGCTGAGTGGAACATGAAAGTTGAATAGCATTTGGATAAGGAATTTAAAAAGGACAGAGGAAAAACAGGATCTTAAAATTTAAAAAAAAAACATCAATCATTAAAAATAGCATAAATTATTATTACATTATAAAATAAATAAAGTAAGCACCAGTGTTTATTTGCAAAGAGATAGGACTGAAAAATAGAACATAGTTGTAGCATTGTAGAATTATGACTGTTGTAATAAAAGAGGGATATGGAGATCTGCAGAGGCAGAAAATCATATGCAAGAATTGTATGACAATTGTGAAGTTACACCTATCAGGAAAGGCAGAAAAAAATTAATCTCTGTTCTTTGAAGGAAAGTTGAAAGATGGTGTTTTATGTAAAACTAGAAGAGGTTTTAAGTGGACCAGATGATCCTACCCCTTGGAGTAACAATAATTGAAATAGCTGTATCACTTAGTTTTGTTTCATGTGAAACCGGAAGGAGTGATGAAGTGCTTGCCATTGAAGATAGTCCCTTGCTCTGGACTTAGTGGTATGTGGAGTGGGACATGCCATATACCATTAGCAAGGTGATCATACATTTTTTTTCTCAGTTCCACATACATGACCTCATTAGATGAGTCTTCTGGGACATGCTGACCATAATTGTTTGATCAATATTGTAATGACCCCTTCTCTTTTACTTCCTTCCTTGTCATGCCTGAAAATTGTATACCCTGGAATACTAAGGTGCCAGTCTTGACTCTCTAAAAAATAATGTCTTTCTCATTGCAATATCATATTCTCATGTGCTGACCAACACTAAGTTTATCTGTTTTACTAGTCATGCTCCTTTTATTAAATTAGATGCAATTGAGCCATCCTATCATCCCATGCACCCATGCATCTTTAAAAGTTCTTGTCTGTTCTACCTACTGGACTGTAGTTCTTATTCTACATTTGATCATATCTTCCCCCCACCAACTCAACATTTCTCCTACTCTGTGCCACACTCCCCTGCCAATTTAACTTTGATTTGTACTTTCAGATTCTAAATCCACACAAAAATCTCTGTAAGGAAGTTGCATTCTGATGCAGCTGACCTGTCTTGTTTGTATAGTTCTCATTTTCCACAAAAACATTACAATTGATCAAAAAATTTAAAGTTTTTCTACCTACACCATCACTGTAGCCATACTTTTATCTGCACTAACCTCCTAGTCCTATACTCAGTAGCAGACAACACAAAAAGAACCTGCAGATTACAACATTAGAAGTGCAGTTCGTTGACATAGCTCGCTGTCTACATTGTTCATAAAGTGCTTGTGCATAGAAGACAGAAGGTAGTGATTGAAGGGACTTATTCAAGCTGGAGGTCTGTAATTAGTAGAGTTCCACAGGGATCTATGCTGTTTGTAATGTAAATAAATGACCTGGATGAAAATGTGGATGGGTAGGTTGGTAAGTTTGCAGATGATACCAAGATTGGCAGAGTTGTGGATAGGGTAGAAGACTGGCAAAGGAAACAGCATGATATAGACCAGTTGCAGATATGGGCAGGGAAATGGCAGATGAAGTTTAACCCTAGGTAGGACAAATACAACAAGACAGTCTACCATTAGGGGCAAGTTTTATAACAGTGTTGCTGAGCAGAGTGATCTTGGGATCCAAGTTCATAGCTCCTTGTAAGTGGCTACACAGGTCGATAAGGAGGTTAAGAAGGCTTATGGAATGCTTGCTTTTATTAGTTGAGGCATTGATTTCAAATGTCAGAAGGTTATGTTGCAATTTCATAAAACTCTAGTTAGGCTACATCTGGGGTATTGCATACGGTTCTGGTTGGAAGAATATTGAGGCTTTGGATAGGGTGCAGAAGAAGATGTTGCCTAGTTTAGCATGCATGTGCTATCATGAGAGGCTAGATAAACGGGTTGTTTTCTCTGGAGTGTCAGAGACTGAGGGGAGATCTGATGAAGTTATAAAATTATGAGAGGGATAGATAGAGTGGATAGAGAATATCTGTTTCCCATGGTTGAAATGTCTACCACCAGAGGGCATGCACTGAAGGTGAGAAGGGGATGTGAGATGTAAGCTTTTTACTTAGAGAGTCGTGGATGCCTGGAATGCACTGCCTGGTATGGTGCTAGAGGCAAATACATTAGAGGCCTTTCAGAGATGTTTGGTTAGGTACATTGATATAAAGACCATGGAGGGATAAGAACATGGTGTAGGTAAGAGTGATTAGTATTCAGGTGTTTTTTATATTTGCTTTTTAATTAGTTCAGCACCTGACCATGGGCTAATTGGCCTATTCCTGTGCTGTACTCTTCTATGTTCTATGAATCGCAGGACGTCATCTCTCATTTTACTTATTTTGTGAATAATAACCTGTCTTTTTACCCTGCCTTTCCATAAAGAGACAGGAGCTGAATTTCATCACAAACTTACAGTTAGTATCAGTCCCGTCAGCTTCATGTCCCCATTTTACTTTGCTGAACAGCCTCTCTAACAGTTCCTTAGTTGCTTCTTGAAGCTTAGAGAATATAAACCACAGACTAAATCTTTTGGAGACAATCTCTCCTCCGTTAAGCATTAAAGAAACTGGGGTACCATTCATTCTCTTGAGATGCCTTCCGACTTGGATATAACGGGTGCATCAGAATCAGAATCAGGTTTATTATCACAGGCATGTGACATGAAATTTTGTTAACTTAGCAGCAACAGTCCAATGCAATACATAATATAGAAGAGAAAAAAAGTAAATTAAATCAATTACAGTATACGTATATAGAATAGATAAGAAAATGCACAAATAACAGAAATATTGTATATTAAAAGAAGTGAGGTAGTGTCCAAGGGTTCAATGTCCATTTAGGAATCAGATGGCGGAAGGGAAGAAGCTGTACCTGAATTGCTGAGTGTGTGCCTTCAGGCTTCTGTACCTCCTACCTGATGGTAACAAAAGGGCATGCCCTGGATGCTGGAGGTCCTTAATAATGGACGTTGCCTTTCTGAGACACCACTCCCTGAAGATTTCCTGGGTACTTTGTAGGCTAGTACCCAAGATGGAGCTGACTTATAACCCTCAGATTTACAACCCTCTGCAGCTTCTTTTGTTCCTGTGCAGTAGCCCCCCACCTCCATACCAGACAGTGATGCAACCTGTCAGAATGCTCTCATATAGAAGTTTCTTATAGAAGTTTTTGAGTGTTTTCATTGACATGCCAGTTCTTTTTAAACTCCAAATGAAGTATAGTAGCTGCCTTGCCTACTTTATAACCACATTGATATGTTGGGACCCGGTTAGTTCCTCAGAGATCTTGACACCCAGGAACTTGAAGCTGCTCACTCTCTCCACTTCTGATCCCTCTATGAGGATTGGTATGTGTTCCTTTGTCTTACCCTTCCTGAAGTTCACAATCAGCTCTTTCGTCTTACTGATGTTGAGTGCCAGGTTGTTGCTGCGGCACCATTCCACTAGTTGGCATATCTCACTCCTGTACGCCCTCTTGTCACCACCCGAGATTCTACCAACAATGGTTGTATCATCAGCAAATTTATAGATGGTATTTGAGCAATGCCAAGCCACACAGTCATGTGTATACAGAGAGTAGAGCAGTGGGCTAAGCACATACCCCTGATGTGCGCTAGTGTTCGTCAGCGAGGAGGATATGTTATCATTGATCCGCACAAATTGTGGTCTTCCGGTTAGGAAATCAAGGATCCAATTGCAGAGGGAGGTACAGCGGCCCAGGTTCTGCAACTTCTCAATCAGGATTGTGGGAATGATGGTGTTAAATGCTGAGCTATATTCGATGAACAGCATCCTGACATAGGTGTTTGTTCCTTACATATAAGATTTGATGTAGCAAAACATCTTAAGGTACTTCACTGGCGCTTTCCCAAACCAAATGAAATGGTAGATGAGCTGAAGATCAGTCAAAAAAACTAGATTTTAAGCATAATCCTAAAAGAGGATAATGAGATGCAAGGATTTTGAAATGAATTCCAGAGATAAGAACTTTGGCAGGTGAAGCCCAGTTTGTAAATGGAGGGCTAATTACATTTGTGTTAATAGTGTGAAGATACAAACAAGCAATTGTATTTTAAGTGAGGCTACGTCCACACTAGACTGGATAATTTTGAAAACGCCGGTTTCGCGTAAAAACGATAGGCATCCACACCAGGCATGTTTTAAAATACCTCCGTCCACATTAAAAAGGGTATTTGGGCGAATCTCCTCCTACTGGGCATGCGCAGGATACATAGAAAACAAGCGAAGAGGAAACGGTATACTTGGTGTGCGTTTGTCCAGTTACAGACTAGAAAAACTTAAAAGGAAATTGCCAAACAAAAGACTTCGGGCACGTTTGTCCAGAAACATTTCCTACAGCCATAGTCAGCCACTGATGAAAGGGATGATAGCTACAACTAAATGCAATAAGGCTTGTTACTGGGCAAAAGTGAAATTTGCTGTTACCTCATTTGTTTGCCCTTACTTTTGCCATGTCTTTGTGTATTATTTTGCTGTATTTAACGTGTGCTATAAAACGAGTTACTGGGCAAAAGTGACAATTGCATCTATTGAATGTTTGCACAACAATACATTAATAAAGCACCTTGTTAAATGTATAAAACATGTCTGCATCAGTGTTATCTTGTATTTCCATACAATGTTACATTAGGCTGTTACACATCTATTGTCAGATATTGTTGTTCTGGTGTTGGAGGTTGCAGTCAAGAAAACAATGAAATGCCGTGCTGCTGTCACCATTTGTTCCGGCACGTCATGACAGCGTTTTTAAAATTAACCAGTTACCCCGTACGCACTACAATGTCCAACTGGTGTTTTCAAATTTAAACACTCTGGAGAGTGTTTTAGAAAAGCTCCGTTTTCGGGGGAGGAAAATACCGTTTCAGTGTGGATGGAGACTCAAAACGAAGAGAAAAAGCTTCGGTTACGGATTTATCTGGTCTAGTGTGGACGTAGCCTGAGACTTTCACTGGACAATTCCACTTGAAGGCCATGAATGCAGAATTACTACAGGCAAAACCAGAGGGTAGGTACAAAGATCACACGTGATAGGACATTAATCGAAACCCACATCAAAGCATCTAAATACAGTAAGGGAAAGTGTGTGAACTGACAAGGGTATTTAGTGAAGGAGGCATTTGCTGCTGTGCCCACCTCTCTTTACTGGATATCACCATTGAATAGACTCCTATGATCTGAATAGGTTTCTCAACCTTTATTTGGGCCATAAGCGAAAACATTGAATTGAGATAGTGTTTCTATAGTTTAGAAGAGGCTCCAGGGAATGTCTGGATTTGGAAGCCCCTGTATCGATTCACGATTTGTCCTTATATGCTGAGTTCAAATAGGAGCAGAAATAGAGCAAAAAATGTATTTAGAGCATTTAATGGCAGATTGTGTTGAAGCTTCAGCAAATGTCATCACTGGACTAGTCAAAGAGGAAAAAAATACATGATGTCACAATATCCTTGCTGTCTAGAATAGATACTAATGACTGTGATGGGCCAGTCATTTCAACATCTGATTCACGTGAAGCAATGAACCATAACTGCCATTAAAATTGTCTCAACTCCACTTACTGCACACACTTCCCAGAATGTGGACTATACTGTCACAGAATGCTGTCTTCTATGATTCTTCAGCAGGTCACTGAATGCCTTAAGCCATGATCAGGATTTTCTTAGTTGTTTGGCTTGTTTAATTTTTTTTTGAATTACCATTTAACATAAATGAGTCCCTTTTCTTAAGTATTAATTGAAAATGTCAAGTGATTAATTGTTGGTGTCACAATTTGGCTAAGGTTGAATACAAGGAGGAATGGACTTCACAATTTTCTTTCATTAGCTTTGTAGATTCACGAGTGCTTTATGTAACTTCCTCTCTCAAGAGATGAAGTGAATAGGGCAGGATCAGTGATGGAGTAGATTGTATATGGTTCGTGGCAGGTTTGTTCAATTGTCAGCTGCAAGGTGAAATTATAGACTATGCCTGGAGCTGTGATGCCAATGATGTCTTAACATTATCAAGTGTGTATTTTAGGTTGGTGCTGTAAAATATATGGCATGCAGCAGCACTGAGAAAACTGCCCTTTAACTGAAAATCTATAATACCACACAACACACAACATTAATTTTGAAAGAATTGTAGTTAAGAGACCAGAATTAAAATCTTGCTGTAAAGCCGGCTATTATTTTAGTATATTTAGTAAGGATGGGGATTAAGGCTACAGTTGTCTTGTTTCCATCTTTTCACAGCATCGAAATTTAACAAGTTTGAGGCAGATAGGGAGTTCCTCTTCACATCCTTAAGAATTTGTGTGAGTGATGATGCACTTCTGTATTACCCGCAGGGCATGAGAGTGATTGCTGATAGACTGCCTGAGCACTGCAGGATCTAGAAGGATGGAACACAGGCCTCAAGTTCAAAGCTACCTGTCAGTTCTAATGAGTTCTTTTTAAGATGTGTTCTGTGTATGAGCATAATGGCCTGCAGGGGTCCTAGCAGCTAGCTGTCTGAAAAACTCCTAGAAAGTGCCTTATTTTGTGACCTGAATAACTATAGAATATCTCTTAGCATAGCAGCTTTACATGCAGTATGCGTATCTGAGAACACACAGCAGCCTTTGTGTATGGTTACTGTACAGCAGTTAATGTTGGAATGCATTCAGATATCATGCTGTTATAATATATCTTGGCATGATATCATCTTTTGGCTGAATCCACAAACCCAGATTTCTCACAATTTAGGAAAAAAAATCTCAAGCCTTGCTTGTATTGAGCTTGGTTTATACTGATATGAGACCCTAGTGTATGGAAGGCTGGAAAGACAAGCTATTTAATCTAAAAATCCCATTAGAGCTAAGAACATTTGCATCTTCTAATGTTTTGATGCTTTCGGTGCAGCTGATGGTTTTTTACTATTGTTCCTTGATTGTACATGTTTGATTCAATATATAGCAGCTCAGATTTTCTAACAATAGTCTCCGTAATCTGGACCTCACAGGGTATGAAAAGGCTGTACAAGAACCTGTTAGATATTTTGTCAGTATGTGTAACCTTAGTCAAGTGTAAACTGACCTGCTGCTAGTGGCTTTTCCAGAATCTTATCCATTTATTCAGTTTGGCTTCAGTTGTTGTGTAGAAACTAATCAGTAAGTAGTTGATAAATTTGTAAAGGTATCTCAAAATGTTACACCTCCCTACCCCGCCAATCTCTTCGAACAGAAATTTTCACAGGCTCTGAGTAGCTGCAGATGCAACTAAGATCCGTGACCTTGGCTATGCTTACTGAGGGTACTGCTGTGTAACTACTTATTAATTTAGCCTCCTGTAGCTGAATTTAACCTTTTCCTCCTCACACCCTCCTCCACCTCAAATCCCACAAGTGGCTGTTGCAAATTGAGTGCAGCCGATCATTTATCAAGCTGAAATTTACTGATGTACCTGAGGTCTTTCGTTTTCAAATATTTGGTAAAATCCTACTCAAATTTTTATTGTTCAACATGGAGACCTTGCAAATGAAGCTGAATACTTGGCCAGTACGTCCACATTAATGCAAAGTGTGCAGTTAAAGGTTTGTATCTATGCATGCGACAGCTTTTTATATCACTTCTTATCAATTTCCATTTCAGAAATGTTTAGTCCTGGCCAGGTGGCCACTGGGAGATCCCACTCTGGGTAAGCATGTGGTCAAAGAGTCGGTCACCCATTTTAATTCCACTTCCTATTCCCATTCCAATATGTTCATCCATGGCCTCCTCCACTGTCGGGATAAGGCCACACATAGGTTGGAGGAACAATACCTTATATTCTGTTTGGGTAGTCCAACCTAATGGCATGAGCATCGATTTCTCAAACTTCTGGTAATGCATCCCCTTCTCCACTTCACTATTTCCCATCCCCTTGACCCTTTCTCATGTTATCTCATTGCCTGCCCATCATCTCCCTCTGATGCTCCTCCCCCCTCTTTTTTCTTTCTTCCATGGCCTTCTGTCTCTTTCGTCAATCAACTTCCTAGCTCTTTGCTTCAGCCCTCCCCCTCCCCATTTCACCTATCACCTGGTGTTTCTCTCTCCCCTCCCCCCCGCAGTTCAAATCTACTCCTCAGCTTTTTTTCTCCAGTCCTGCTGAAGGGTTTCAGCCCAAAATGTCGGCTATACTTTCTCCTATAGATGCTGCCTGGCCTGCTGAGTTCCTCCAGCATTTTGTGTGCGTTAATCACATAGACCTGATGACTTATTTCCAATTGTTCTAAACATCAAAAAACAACATTTGCCAATGCTGTAAATCTGAAACAATACCGTGAAATACTGAATACTTTCAATAGGTCAAGAAGTACAAGTGGAAAGAAAAATGAAGTTAATACTTCAGAATGAAGACTCTTAATCAGAACTGGGAAAGAGTGAAAGATTTGTGTTAGGTTGAGGTCAGGGTTCTGTGAGTACTTGCTGTTAATGGGGACAGTTAGAGGGTGATTAAAGATGTGTTGGAAAGAGTAAGAAACCAAACCAATATCATTAATGGATGAGCTTAATAAAAATGGTCATTTCTGATGGAGGAAGTGTGTTATTAGAAGTTAGAGATTTGTGATTGAGTCCAGAAGGTTACAATGTGCTTAGATGAGATACAGTTCCTTAAACCTGTGCTGGGTCTTATTATAACAGTTCAAGAAGCGTCAGACAGATTGGTTAGAGGGGAATTGGGATGGAAAATTAAAGGCAGGCAACAGAAAGCCTAGTTGCCTCCTGCAGTCTGACACAGGCACTCTGCAAAACCATCACCCAATTTACGTTTAGTATTTACAAAGCCGAGGAGACCATATAGTGAATATTGGATGCAGCAGATAACCTATTTTTAAACTTCTGATGCTAGTGGTGTTTTGATCAGGATAGGGGTGTGCAAAGATAATCTGAGGTTAGAAATTACATAATGTCTGTTGTGGTGAGGTAGCAGAATGGTCATTAAGCTAAGTTAAGACAGACCTGGTTGTAAAATAACACTGCAGATGGTAGAAATCTGATAAATGGTTATTAACTTGAAATGTGAACTCTGTTTCTCTGTTCAAAAATGCTGCCTAACTTGTTGCATACAACATTTTCTGTATTTAAGCAGAGCCTACGTCGACACACTTATATAGCAAACCAGATTAGTGTGGAAGCTTACTTATAACAAGAGATGGAGTGGTGGTTGGTGGATGAACAAATTGTGCTGCAAACTATTCTTGGCCCATTTTTAAACAGACTTGTATTCATGTGAGAGGCTAGAGATGCTGTGAAGAAGTGAAATGGATGGAATGGTGGAATAGATATCTCTCTGGATTGTTTTCATGGAGCACCCTCCCATTGACTTTGAATAATGCAACAGTATTTGCTCTTCAGCAGGCTTCTGAATCGAGCAGCCCCATGGATAATCTGATGTGAAGATATATGGGGGCATGACTATCACCAGAAAGGCCCACATTTATTGCTCATCCCTAATTGCACTTGGATATCTATAAAAACAATAGTTCAGAGGTTGCAACAATTTTCTGGGAATAAGTGTATCTGTCCCAGTTATCGGTGTTGGAATCCCTTCCATGAAGGACATTAGTGAACCAGTTAGAATTTTAATGATGAAGGTAGATGCTGTCATTGATATTAACTCATTGAATGCCAAGCTGGATTAAGAACCTTTATATCCAAATAAATCACAAATGTCACTCTTTTAAGAATAGAGGGAGGCAAAATACAGGAAATTATAGGGCAGTTATCCTCTTCTCAGTGTTCGGCAAGGTATTGGAGTCCATAATTAAAGATCAAGTTTCAGGGCACTTGAAGGTACTTGGGTGGCCAAACTCAGTATCTTATTGCACTACTTTTTAATTCGTAAAATTTTTATAATTGTATCTTACAGTATCTTTTCATGTATTTCACTATATGGCTACTGCAGAACAACATATTTCATGACATATGTCAGTGACGATAACCCTAATTTTGATTCTGGTTTCCTAAAGTGGAAATCTTGCCTGACAAATCTGTTGGAATTCTTTCAGGAAATAACAGGTAGAATAGACAAAGGAAAGTCAGTGGAAGTTGCCACTTGGATTTTCAGAAGGCCTTTGATAAAGTGACACAAATGAGGCTGCTAAACAAGATAAGAGTCCCCAGTGTTACAGAAAAGATACCAGCATGGACTGAAGATTGGCTGACTGGCAGAAGGCAAAGAGTGGGAATAAAGGGGGCCTCTGCTGGTTGGCTGTCAGTGACTAGTGGTGTTCCACAGGGGTTGCAGTTGTGTCCACTACTTTTCATATAATATGTTAATGATCTGGCTGATGGAATTGATGACTTTGAGGCTCAGTTTTCAGATGATACAAAGATAGATGGAGACACAGGTAGTGTTGACAAAGCAGGAAGTCTGCAGATAGATGGGCAGGTTAGGAGAATGGGCAAAGGGGTGGCAGATGGAATTTAGTGCACAGAAATGTATGGCTCGGAAGTGTACAGACAATTTTCCAAATGGTGTGCAAATTCAGAAATTGCAAAGAGATATTGTGGTTTTAGTGCAGGATTTGCTAAAGGTTAACTTGCAGTTTGAGTTGGCAGGATGTAAGGCAAATTCAATGTTAGAATATAAAAGTGAAGATGTAATGCTGAGACTTTATAAGGTAGACAACAGTTGAAGTATTCAAGTAGTTTTAGGCCCCATACCTAAGGAAGGATGAGCTGGCATTGGAGAGGCTCCAGAGGAGCTTTAGGAGAATAATCCTGGGAATGAAAGGGTAATGTATGAGAAGTGTTTGGTATTCTGGGGTTGTACTCACTGGAGTTCAAAAGAATGAGGATCTCATCGAAATCTACCAAATTTTGAAATTTCCCTTTCCTTATTTCTTGTTTAGTTGTTTTTTGTTGCTTTTTAAAATTTTCCCAATCCTCCAGTCTCCCACTACTCTTTGTGACTTTGTACACATGAACTTTTAATTTGATATTATCTTTTATTTCCTTAGTTATCCAAGGCTGGCTCTCCCCACACTTACTGTCCTTGCTTTTTATTTGGATATTCTCCTACCAAATAGCCTGTGCTCCCAATCCACATTAGCCAACTCCTCCCTCATCCTGTTGTAGTCTCCCTTGTTCAAGCATAATACACTAGTTTTAGATCTAACTATTTCCTCCTCCATCTGTATGCAAAATTCAATCATACTATGATCACTCTTTCCAAGAGGATCCCTGACTAGAAGATCATTAATCTTACCAGTCTCATTGCACATTATGGTCTTAAGATCCTTAGGAAGTGGGTTGTCTGTAGCTGGTAGTTTGAAGAGCTTATGCAATTTGTAATCGTATAAAACTCTTCTCAGTTGATCAGAGTTTTTTTTTCCTTGCGTGTACTTATTTTTATCAATTCAGTATGCCCAAATAGATCTCCAGAATTCTACCTGCAAGGACAAGAGTAGGTATATTTTGAAAAAATTCCAGTTAATTTTTAATTTACGCATTCCTGCATTTTTTAAATCTCATTTTCAGAAATTTAAATCTGGGTCACTCACAGGTGGTGGACTTAAATAAATATTGTTTGAGGTAAACCCATTTCCAACTGGGTAAATTAGATCTCACTTATGGGCATTCATTAATAAATCAGGGGTAAACAAAAACTACACTTCAAATCATGACCAAATGTGTTGCTTCTTGGTAGCTTTGCATTTGGTAAAATGCAAGTTTGAGCGAAAACTTGGGAAAATGAGAAAAATTTTCAAAATGGGCAAACTTAACAGAAATTTCTGATATTCACCAAAGGTAGAAAATGTTTTCATAAACTGAGCAGATTAATTTTAGGCACTCACTATTAAAATTATAGATCTGGAGATTTTCTAATTACCATGGATTAAAAAAATATTTTAAGCAGTTGCATGCATTTCTACACTTACCACTGAAATGTCTGAATTCTAGATGTATGTTCACTGGTATACCACTAGGGAACAGTGATCCATCTCCCAGTAGACTGCCAAGCAGCAAGCTACCTTTGCTGGATAGATGGTAAGACTCAGATGAAAGGGGAGCAATTCTGAAATAAAAGTAGAAGGTGCTCAAGATAACAGAATAGGCCTGTCATTTGATAAATCTAATTTGATAGATTAATATTTTGGGTAAAGATCTTCCATTGGAAATGGTACTATTTTAGAGGGGGGAAATAATAGGGTAGCAAAATTAAAAGCCTCTTACAAGGAGAAATGTATATTTTCTCTCAGCAGTTTGTCAAAGAACTTGAGGTTTTATAGTCTGGCAATGAAATGTCAGATATCAGGTCTCTTACAATAAACCAAATATTCCATTTGGTTTTCTGTGGGAAATAGTTCAATTGGCTATGCGATCATCCTCATGGATGTCACAGAGCAATGGAGCAGACTATGAAGGGCACTCTGTTGAGCTGTTGGTGGTTATCCGTGCTGCTGTCTGACTGAGTTGTGTAGAGGCTGAACAATTCCCTGTGGAGGAGATGACTGTGCAACAGTGCTGGGAGAGTTATCACCAGGTTTTACTGAGGTCAGGAGAGCTAAATTATTGGTTGAGTCTTGCTGGCGACCAACTTTCAGCGTGCCTATTTATGGTTGGTGTGTGATCCATGGAAGTCTGAAAGACAATGGGTGAACAAACTAGTAGAACAAATACAGAGCTCCTGCCTTGAAATTAATGTTGCTTGTTAATGCTAAGTGTGCTACTGGTAACATAGAACATAGAAACATTTCGAATGTTGAAAGGCATGGACAGAGTGGATGTGGCAAAGTTGTTTCCCATGATGGGGGAGTCTAGTACGAGGGGGCATGACTTAAGGATTGAAGGGCACCCATTCAGAACAGAAATGCGAAGAAATTTTTTTAGTCAGAGGGTGGTGAATCTGTGGAATTTGTTGCCACGGGCAGCAGTGGAGGCCAAGTCATTGGGTGTGTTTAAGGCAGAGATTGATAGGTATCTGAGTAGCCAGGGCATCAAAGGTTATGGTGAGAAGGCGGGGGAGTGGGTCTAAATGGGAGAATGGATCAGCTCATGATAAAATGGCGGAGCAGACTCGATGGGCCGAATGGCTGACTTCTGCTCCTTTGTCTTATGGTCTTATGGTCTAATAACAGGGCATTATCCTATGGTCTAAGATTTATTCCACGAAGGTCAATGGAAGATTTCAAAAGCAGAGTTTGTAGTATTAAACAACAATATAGCCCATTCCATATAGTCAGGCATGCATGTCTTTGTACACATGGGCAAAATATGTTCATTATTTAAGGAAATCTTGATTTACTTAGAGATACAGCGCAGAATGGGCCCTCTGTCCCAACATGCCACACAGAACAACACACCTATTTATCACTAGCCTAACCACAGGACAATTTGCAATGACCAATTAACCTACTAGCTATAAGACTACAAGACATATGAGCAGAATCAGGCCATTTGGCCCATTGAGTCTGCTTCACCATTCAATCATGGCTGATCCTTTTATCCCCTCCTCAATCCCATTCCCCGGCCTTTTCCCTATAATCTTCGATGCTATGTCCAATCAAGACCCTATCAATCTCTGCCTTAAGTATGCCCAAAGACCTGGCCTTCACAGCTACCTGTGGGAACAAGTTCCACAAATTCACCACCCTCTGCCTTAAGAAATTTCTCCACATCTCTGTTTTAAATGGACGCTTCTCTATCCTGAGGCTGTTCCCTCTAGTCCTAGATGCCCCAGCATAGGAAACATCCTTTACACATCTACTCTGCTTCGGCCTTTTAACATTCGAAAAGTTTCAATGAAATCCTCCCTCATTCTTCTAAATGCCGGCGAGTACAAACCCAGAGCCATCAAATATTCCTTGTATGATAATCCTTTCATCTTTGTGAACCACCTCTGGACCCTCTCCATTGCCAGCACATCCTTTCTTAGATGTGGAGCCCAAAACTGTTCACAATACTCAAGGTGAGGCCTCACCAATGCCTTATAAATCCTCAGTATCACATCCCTGTTCTTGTATTCAAGACCTCTTGAAATGAAATGCGAAAATTGCATTTGCCTTCCTCACCACCAACTCAACCTGCAAGTTAACCTTTAGCGTGTTCTGCACAAGGATTCCCAACTCCCTTTGCATCTCAGATTTTTGGATTTTCTCCCCATTTAGAAAATAATTTGCACATTTATCTCAACTACCAAAGTGTATGACCATGCATTTTCCAACATTGTATTTAATCTGTTGAAGTCCTTCTGCAGCCTACTTGTTTCCTCAACACTACCTACCCCTTCCACCAATCTTCGTATCATTGCATAACTAGTATGCCTTTGGACTGAGAGAGGGAACCAAAGCACCCGGCGGAAACCCATGTGGTCACAGAGAGAACATACAAACTCCTTACAGACAGCGCTGGGACTGAACTTCAAACTCTGGTTCGCCCCGAGCTATAACAGCGTTGCAGTAACCGCTTTAGGTTTTACTTCAAAAAAAGAATGAATCCAGCAACTGCATACATTTGTTTTAATTTCTTTGGTGGACAATATTTTTAAGTTTGACCATCATTTCATTGTGTTAATGTGAAAAAGAACTGGCAATGTAAAGAGGTTTAAAGAGCAGACCCTTTGAAACATTCTCATATAGTTTGTCTACTGTACAAGGACTGCAGTTCTTTTTCTGGGATAGACATTCATAACTCTGATTACAGTATACTATAGGTTACAAAGCAATATATTATGAACAGAGGTTTAAATGCTTAGGCATTATGCCACTAACATTGAGAGGGCTTTTAATTTGATAGCATGGAATAGCTTTTGCTGTTTTACAGACTATTCTTAGATCTATAGATCTTGAAAATATTTTGTGGTGAAGAAAGTTTAAAGGCAAATTAAAGCAGGTGTGTATGGTGAATAAAACAGTTTGGTGCACTGCTGTGTTTTTGGAACCTGAGCCTACATGTGTCTATATGCTGCTGAACAGCTGTTGGCTTAATATTGTGCCACTATCCATCAGCTGGAAAAATTAGCTTATATTTAACCAGAGTTATTGGATTGCATATTTAAAGCAGATGAAACAGTCTTTCATACACTCTTCTGCACAAAGAATTACAACATTTATGAATTAAAGAGTTAATTCAAAGTGTCTCCAATGAGAGAAAAAGATTGTCAGATACACCAAGGAATAGATCATAAAGGAAAAATAAACTCTCCTGTTCTTTCCTATTGGCTTTTATTTGATAAATCGCTAGTGCTATGATGGAATATTTCTATGGTAAATAGAAATCTTGATAATTTGAGCGTAATGATGCTACTTTTGATGTAATTTTATGCTTTTTGATTTGCTTAAACTTCAACAGTAGTGACGTCCACAATTATTTGCAGGAATATTATGACCAACATACATTGAAAGTATTAAAGTTATGCAAAAGACCATGGTTTATTAGTTTTACTTTGGAACAATACTGGGGCAGAACAATGTGTGATGCAACAGGTAAGGCAGCTCTTTGGAGCTCCATCGATCCAGATTTGACCCTGATTTTCAGTGTTATTGCTGTGGAGTTTGCACATTCTCCCTGTGACTACATGGGTTTTCTCTGGGTGCTCTGGTTTCCTCCCACATAACAAAAATAAGCATGTTGGTAGGTTATCTGAGTATTATAAATTACCTTAGTGCATAATTGGCTGGTTGAAATAGGACACGGGAGTTCATGGGAATGTGGGGTGAATAAAATAGGTAGGTTAATTATAAAAATGGGTGTTTGATCTTCAGCACAGACTGTTTCTGTGACTCTGCCTATGATTAGCAAAGAGCATTATTTTTAACAATCTAGGCTCCTTGCAGGTTGACTCTCTGAGCACTATTTATTTAAAAATGCTGATGAATCCATCCATCTTTGTTTTGATGGTTTTCTTCCAAATAATCTCCATTTGTTTCTTCATCTTCAAACTTTATGTCATTATATACAAATGTACTGATTTTACAAATTCCCTTCCTTCCCACTTCAGCCATGAATGAACCATCTACAAAGCAACATGGCAATCTTGCAGATATGGAAATAGTAAAACCAATGCTCTTCCATCATGGCCATTTTACCCTTGTGTGGACTCTCTACTGAGTTTTGTCCTCTTGCTGCTTGTTCAAGAGAAACATGACAGTATGTTTGAGTTATTTCAATTTGCATCCATGTCTGTTTAATGTATTTAAGTATACACATGTATATGTAACAAAAGCAAAAGTTGAGACAACTGCATCTTGTTACAATAGTTATAGTATGATATGTTTAAAGTTTTGACAGGATCAAAATGAAGTGGAACTAGGTATAAGATTAAGTGTAAAAGATTTGGAACTGAGGGCAGTTGAATCCAATTAACAGAGCTGTGAGGGTGTATTATTTGTTTTCATGGTTGGGGGCTCACCAAATGAATTGCTTCTTTTACACAGAAAGTGGCAAATGAAATAAAATGTTAGAAAGTACATGGTCATGCACATTGGTAGTAGAAAACAATGTGCAGATTATTTTCTAAACAGGGAGAAAATCCAATAACCTGACATGCAAAAGAGACTTGGGAGTCCTTGTGCAGAAAACCCTAAAGTGGAGGAAAACAGTGTTAATGGTTCATGTTTTTCTCTCCACAGATGCTTCCCGCCTTGCTGAGTATTTCTGGCATTTTCTTTTTTTATTTCAGAATTCCAGCATCTGCAGTTTTATATTGTTTTGTAATTTTGCATATATTTGCATCTGTTTCCGGACATCTATTTATAACTGAGCATGCCGTGACTCCACAAACATGACTCATTCAACTATTTGATAAAAACACTGTTTAAGTTATAATATCGAGATGGAAAATAAGCATTACAACCAAATGTTAATGAGTGAATCCTGGGTGAGTGACTTGCTTCGGGTTCATCATTTACAACTACTTCCTCGCTAGCACTTATAGAACATCCGTGTATAGAATGAATTGGATTTTCAAATGACCATTCTATGGTCTTCAGTAGTGAATATATACTGTAAATCTTCTGTTGTTTCTGTAAAAGTTTCAAATTTTCCTTCTGTGAATTCCTGGGACTTTGAACCTTGATCTATTTCTTCAGCAGATGTTTTAGATAAATATTTACGTGAGTTGTTTGATCCACTCCAGGTCAATGCATATATTTAGTAGTTTACTAATTTTGTGGTAGAGTGAGTAGATAGCAAAGAGGAAAGTACACCCATTTCCACAATGTTTTATTTTGTAGCACTTTGATGTTGTACCTTATGGGGCAATTCTACTGTAGTGAATACTAGATTTTTTTAATGAACTAACAGACATGTCTCACACATCAAAGTTGCTGGTGAACGCAGCAGGCCAGGCAGCATCTCTAGGAAGAGGTACAGTCGAAGTTTCGGGCCGAGACCCTTCGTCAGGACTAACTGAAGGAAGAGCTAGTAAGAGAGTTGAAAGTGGGAGGGGGAGGGGAGATTCAAAATGATAGGAGAAGACAGGAGGGGGAGGGATGGAGCCAAGAGCTGGACAGTTGATTGACAAAAGGGATATGAGAGAATCATGGGACAGGAGGCCCAGGGAGAAGGAAAAGGGGGAGGGGGGGAAAACCCAGAGGATGGGCAAGGGGTATAGTCAGAGGGACAGAGGGAGAAAAAGGAGAGAGAGAGAGAAAGAATGTGTGTATATAAATAAATAATGGATGGGGTATGAGGGGAGGTGGGGCATTAGCGGAAGTTTGAGAAGTCAATGTTCATGCCATCAAGTTGGAGGCTACCCAGACGGCATATAAGGTGTTGTTACCCCATCTGCTATTTATTTATATACACACATTCTTTCTCTCTCCCTCCTTTTTCTCCCTCTGTCCCTCTGACTATACCCCTTGCCCATCCTCTGGGTTTTCCCCCCCTCCCCCTTTTCCTTCTCCCTGGACCTCCTGTCCCATTATCCTCTCATATCCATTTTGCCAATCAACTGTCCAGCTCTTGGCTCCATCCCTCCCCCTGCTGTCTTCTCCTATCATTTTGGATCTCCCCCTCCCCCTCCCACTTTTAAATCTCTTACTAGCTCTTCTTTCAGTTAGGCCTGACGAAGAGTCTCGGCCCGAAACGTCGACTGTACCTCTTCCTAGAGATGCTGCCTGGCCTTCTGCGTTCACCAGCAACTTTAATGTGTGTTGCTTGAATTTCCAGCATCTGCAGAATTCCTCGTGTTTGCGTAACAGACATGTCTGCTCAACCTAGTTGGATAGATCTGGGCAAACAATGAATTCTGGCATATGACTGGAAAACTGAATGGGACATCTGAAGACATTGAAATTTAGGATGGTGCCACTGAGCTATCTATAGTTTCTGGCTTGTGTCAGCAGGATACGGTTGTAAATTGATCAAAAATATTCGATTAATGAAAAGATCTGACATTAGTGAAGGGGAAATTAAGGGTAAAATTTTCAGGTCTGTGCCAGCAATGTGCGTTATACACAATAGATTTGAGCCTTAAAATAAGCCATGTCTATGATTTTACAAGGTGTGATTTGGAGGAGTTGAAGGAGACTGCACATTTAGTCTGTGCAGGCTTCACATTAATATGTAAATGAATGTTTCACATTCCAGCCATAGCATTAACCTCCTCTATAAATATTGGCTGCTTCCTTGCTCAAGCAAGCAGAACCTGATTAGAAGGCCTTCTTAAAGCTAGTCTTGCTTTTTTGCTTGCATTTGGGAAGGGCATTTAGTTTTTTAGTAAATAAGATTTAGAAGATTAATTATTATTGTGCATATTTTTTGGCTGTCCCTATCGTTGCTATTTTATAAACCTTCAACTTTTCCTTTTCTCTTTCAATTCTTATAGTCTGTGGTCTTATTGTTTGCTTTTCAGTACCTCTGTTTAATGTGCATTAACTCTAATCGAAGTGCAATTTGTTAAGATTGCTAAAATGACATCAGCTGTATCAACCTATATCCTGAAGCTTAATTGGGATGAAGGAAACCGCTTCATGAAAGGACGACCTTCACATACCCTCGGTAGCTGTTTGTAGAGAACATCAAGTCCTACCTAGACATCTCAGCTGATCCTTATTTTCGGTCCCTCTGCCTCCTGTGGATACTGTGGCAACTTTTGCAATTTGATTCAGCAATGATGCAAGAGCCTCAGGACTCACACCATCAGGTTCAAACACAGTTACTACCCCTCAGCTTCACTTGCTCCAGCAATGAAATCTTCCCACAAGCAATGAATTTACTTCCAAGGATTCTTCATCTCATGTTCTCATTATCTATTGCTATTATTTATTTTTGCATTTGCACAGTTTGTTGTCTGATGCAGTCTTGTTGAAAGCCCTAACCGGGTGGTCTTTTTTTGATCCTGCTGAAGTTACTATTGGATAGAAAATGAATCTCAGGTATATATGCACTTTGATAACAAAATTTATTTTGAACTTTGAGCAACGAACTGTGCTTACTGTTCCTGTGATAGTCGCATCAATGCTAAGCATCTGTTCAGAACATTCTAAGGAGTGCAGTCAAATGATCATCCCTTGAATTCAGTTCTGCATTGGATAAATGAGGTTGGAGAGAAATTCGCAAACCTTATGTGCTTTTGCAATACATGAGGTGTACATATTTTTCATTCCTTCAGATAAATGCCCAATTTCAGGGAAGTACCCACAATGGTTCCTTCTCCAGAAAACCTGTTGTGAAGTTCAGCCAGCTAGGTGATAGGTGTTCAAAAGGCTCTTTGAAAACCAATAAACTTCTTGTAAAGACAGCTTCTGATCTCTGTTAGAAAATCACACAAAGCAGTAAGTACAGATGAGATGTTGTACACATGGCCAGCAATGATGGACAAATGAGAAGTATATAGCTGCAAATGCATCAACATCTTGTTGGACTACAAGAGCATTGGTTCAGCATCCGAGTGATCAATCTCTCACTAAGATCAAAATCTTTAGGACTGCTGGCTATCTGACTACTCTTGTTCCCTGTGGGAGATTTTATTGATTTATTTATTGAGATATAACATGGAATCAGCCCTTTGGCTCTTTGAACCATGCCACCTAGCAATCCCCCAATTGAATCCTAGCCTAATCTTTTATGATAAGAACTGGAGAATGTTCAAGAAGGCTGCTACCTATGGCAACCATGTTAACATTGAGGAATGCGTGGATTCTGTGACCAGCTACAAAGAGCAGTGTACAGAGGCTGTTACCATCACGAAACATCTGTGTGAGGGCAAATCAGAAGCCATGGCTTACTGCAGAGGTCTGTGCATGGCTGAGGGATCGTGATGCTGTCTCTAGATCGGGGGATGCGACAGCTCTCAGGGAAGCAAGAAATGTGCTTTCCCGCTCCATCAGGCAGGCAAAATGGGAGCATTCTCAGAGAATTTTCAGCCACTTCTGTGATACCAGAGACACGAGGCAGATAGATAGATATACTTTATTAATCCCGAGGGAAATTTGGTTTCGTTACAGCCGCCCAACCAAGAATAGAGCGTAAATATAGCAATACAAAAAACTCCAACAATCAAACACAAAAATGCAAACTATGCCAGATGGAAAATAAATCCAGGACCAGTCTATTGGCTCAGGGTCTCTGACCCTCCACGGGAGGAGCTGCACATTCGATGGCCACAGGCAGGAACGACCTCCCGTGCCGCCAAGTGTTGTATCATGGTGGAATGTGGCCGAAGTCCAACAGTAAAAAGTCCAATATCCAGTCTGCAAACACGTTCCTCGATCGTAATATACCCCGGATTGCACCATCCGTTGTTAGCCAAAACAGTAAGCACCCAACTCCTTTATGCTTACCGCTCTCAGTGCACTTCCAGTCAGCCAGAACAAACAGGAAAGGGTCCAACGCAGCTGGGAGAAAGAGTTTAATGTGCACTATAACCAGCCACTCAAAGAATTTCATAAAGGATTATGTTAATGCCAGCGGACATGTGGCAGGGAGTTCAGAGGATTACAGACTACAAGTCTACTCTGCACGTCAGTGACCAGGATGTTTCCCTCCCTAAGAGGGTGAATGTTTTCTACACCCGGTTTGATTTGCAGAACAAAGTGCTGGCGAGGAAGGCACCCCTAACCCCAGGGGAGCAGACACTCCTTTTGGCTGAAACTGAGATAAGGAAGACCCTGGCCAGAGACAACCCACGCAGAACTGCGGGGCCCGATAATACACCAGGTTGGGTTGTGAAGGACTGTGCAGCCCAGCTGATGGAGGTGCTGACAGATATATTCAATATCTCCCTAGAGCAATCCATTGCCCCCTCGGTTTTCAAGGAGGTAACCATCATTTCAGTACCAAAGAAAGGGACTGTAACCTGTCTAAATGATTATTGTCCGCTGGCATTAACATAATCCTTTATGAAATTCTTTGAGTGGCTGGTCATGGTGCACGTTAAACTCTTTCTCTCAGCTACGTTGGACCCTTTCCTGTTTGTTTATTGCTCAGATCAATCTACTGATGATGCAATAGCCACTGCTCCCCACTTTGTCCAGTACCTCCTGGAAAATGGGGTCTCATATGCCAGATTGCTGTTTATAGACATCAGTTTGGCATTCAACGCCAACATACCCTTGGTGGGGAGACTGTCCTCACTGGGTCTCAACACTTCCCTCTAAAAATGGATATTAGTTGTCTTATCAGTAAGGCCACAGTCTGTCCATGTGGGTAGCAACATCTCTGGTCGCATTATGCTGACACTAGTGCTCCCCAAGACTGTATGCTCAGCCTGCTGCTGTTTACACTGCTGACACATGACCGTTGCAGAACCCAGCTCAAAAAAATGTAATCAAGTTTATGGATGACACAACAGTGGTTGGCCTCATCAAGAACACTGATGAGATGGAGTATAGAGCATCTGATCGACTGGTATGAGACGAACATCCTCAGCTTGAACATGGAGAAGACCAAGGAAATCATTGTGGACTTCAGAAAGATGCAGACAAGCCATCCCCTCTCTGAAGAGAGAGAGATAAGTAGACCAAGTTCCTGGGAGTTCATAGAAACATAGAAAACATAGAAAATAGATGCAGGTGTAGGTCATTCAGCCCTTCGAGCCTGCACCGCCATTCAGTATGATCATGGCTGATCATCCAACTCAGAACCCTGTACCAGCCTTCCCCCCATACCCCCGATCCCTTTAGCCACAAGGGCCATATCTAACTCCCTCTTCACATCACGGGTGATCTCACCTGGTCCCTCAATATCACCTCACTGAACAAGAAGACACAGCAGCACCTCCACTTCCCCAAGAAGATTGAAGCAAGCAAGGCTAGCCCTCCCCATCTTAACTTCATTTTACAGGAGTACAATTGAGAGTGTCCTGACAAGTTGCATCTCCATCTGGTCTGGGAGCAGTCAAGCATTAGACCAGATGTCCCTACAAAAGACTGTGAGAAGAGCTGAGAGGAACATAGGGATCTCCCTACCATCTATTGGGGGGCACTGATCAGGATCGCTGCATACGGAGGGCCTTTAGTATTATTAAGAATGTCACCTTCCCATCCATCCAACGTACTCTTTGACTTTCTACCATCAGGCAGGAGACTCCGATGCATAACAACAAAAAGGTCGGGATGAGAAAGTTTCTCCCCCTGGGCAATTATGTGACAAGGGACATGGGCGAGAATGGTTAGAACCCAATTACTGGACTATCCAAGACTAGAATCGAAGCACGACACAAGACTGATATGAAGACAGGGTTCTAAACAAGACACTAGATGAGAATCCAAACTTGAGCTGACGATTTCAGAGAAGGAAGTCTGAGAATCGGAGCGGGAGTGCGGAGGGAGTCATTTTGATTTTTTCTTCTTATCATCAGAGTTAAGAGAGGCTGGACTGCGCAGGCGTGTGATGTAGGGCAGTGAAGTGCAGAAGATTTAAAAGGAACACAGCCTTATGCAGCGGGCAGCGTCATTTTGCAGGTGGCGGAGTAAGCCGGGAGCTGAGTGAAGGCTTAAGAGCTTTGGCTCAACGGGCTTAGGCGGAAATGGGTGAGGCAAAGTAGGTTTGATTTTCAATTTTTCCTGTTATTTGAGGAAAGGGGGAAGTATGAGTGTGAAGGCAGCTTGTTGTTCTTGGTGTCGGATGTGGGAGGTCCTGAAGTCTCCTAGCCTCCCGGACTTCCACATCTGCGCCAGGTGCGCTGAGCTGCAGCTCCTAAGGGACCGTGTTAGGGTACTGGAGCTGCAGCTCAATGACCTTCGTCTGGTCAGGGAGAGTGAGGAGTTGATAGAGAGGAGTTACAGGCCGGTGGTCACGCCAGAGCCATGGGAGGCAGACGTGGGTCACAGTTAGGAGGGGGAAGGGGAAGTGTCAGGTACTAGAGAGTACCCCAGTGGCTGCGCCCCTTGACAATAAGTACTCTTGTTTGAGTACTTTTGGGGGGGGGGGACAGCTTACCTGGGGGAAGCAACAGTGGCCGTGCCTCCGGGCCTGTAGCTCAGAAGGGTAGGGAAAGGAAGAGGAGGGCAGTAGTCACAGGGGACTCGATAGTAAGGGGGTCAGATAGGCGATTCTGTGGATACAGTCAGGAGACCCGAATGATAGTTTGCCTTCCTGGTGCCAGGGTCCGGGATGTTTCTGATCGTGTCCAAGATATCCTGAAGTGGGAGGGTGAGGAGCCAGAGGTCATGGTACATATATATACCAAATACATAGGTAGTAAAAGGGAAGAGGTCCTGAAAGGAGAATATAGGGAGTTAGGAAGGGAGTTGAGAAGAAGGACCGCAAAGATAGTAATCTCGGGATTACTGCCTGTGCCACGCGACAGTGAGGGTAGGAATGGAATGAGGCGGAGCATAAATGTATGGCTGAGGGATTGGAACAGGGGGCAAGGATTCAAGTTTTTGGATCATTGGGACCTCTTTTAGCGCAGGTGTGACCTGTACAAAAAGGCCGGGTTGCACTTGAATCCTAGGGGGACCAATATCCTGGCGGGGAGGTTTGCAAAGGCTACTGGAGAGACTTTAAAACTAGAATGGTTGGGGGGTGGGAATCAAATTGAAGAGACTAGGAGACAGGAGGTTAGTTCACAATTAGAGAAAGCTAGTAGACAGTATGTGAGGGAGGATAGGCAGGGGACAGAGAACGGGAGCACTGAGACCAAAGATGTAGGGGAGAAGGAAGAAAAAGATAACAAAGTTGTTTCCACTATTAGGGATAAATAGAGAGTAAGAGGTGGAGATTTTTCTTAAATGCATCTATTTTAATGCTCGGAGCATTGTAAGAAAGGTGGATGAGCTTAGAGCATGGATTGATACCTGGAAATATGATGTAGCTATTAGTGAAACATGGTTGCAGGAGGGGTGTGATTGGCAACTAAATATTCCTGGATTTTGTTGCTTCAGGTGTGATAGAATCGGAGCGGCAAGAGGGGGAGGTGTTGCATTGCTTGTCTGAGAAAATATTACAGTGGTGCTTTGGCAGGATGGATTAGAGGAGGCTATTTGGGTGGAATTGAGGAATGGGAAAGGTGTATTATAGAGCACCTAATGGAGAGCGAGAATTGGAGGAGCAAATTTGTAGGGAGATAACAGATATATGTAGTAAGCACAAGGTTGTGATTGTGGAAGATTTTAATTTTCCACACATAGACTGGGAAACCCATTCTATAAAAGGGCTGGATGGTTTGGAGTCTGTAAAATGTGTGCAAGATAGATTTTTGCAGCATTACATAGAGGTACCAACTAGAGAAGGGGCAGTGTTGGATCTCCTGTTAGGGAATGAGATAGGTCAGGTGACAGAGGTATATGTTGGGGAGCACTTTGGGTCCAGTGATCACAATGCCATTAGTTTCAATATAATTATCGAGAAGGATAGGACTGGACCCAGGGTTGAGATTTTTAATTGGAGAAAAGCTAACTTTAAGGAGATGCGAAAGGATTTAGAAGGAGTGGATCGGGACAATTTGTTTTATGGGAAGGATGTAGTAGAGAAATGGAGGACATTTAAAGATGAAATTTTGAGGGTACAGAATCTTTATGTTCCTGTTAGGTTGAAAGGAAATGTTAAAAGTTTGAGAGAGCCATGGTTTTCAAGGGATATTGGAAACTTGGTTCAGAAAAAGAGAGAGATCTACAATAAATATAGGCAGCTTGGAGTAATTGAGGTGCTCGAGGAATATGAAGAATGTAAAAAGAATCTTAAGAAAGAAAGTAAAAAAGCTAAAAGAAGTTATGAGGTTGCTTTGGCAAGTAAGGTGAAAATAAATCCAAAGGGTTTCTGCAGTTATATAAATAGCAAAAGGATAGTGAGGGATAAAATTGGTCCCTTAGATAATCAGAGTGGACAGCGATGTGTGGAGCCAAAAGAGATGGGGGAGACTTTGAACAATTTCTTTTCTTCAGTATTCACTAAGGAGAAGGATATTGAATTGTGTACGGTAAGGGAAACAAGTAGGGAAGTTATGGAAACTATGATGATTAAAGAAGAGGAAGTACTGGCGCTTTTAAGGAATATAAAAGTGGATAAGTCTCCGGGTCCTGACAGGATATCTCCTAGGACCTTGAGGGAAGTTAGTGTGGAAATAACAGGGGTTCTAGGAGTAAACCTAGCAATTATAGGCCTGTGAGTTCGACGTCAGTGATGGGTAAATTGATGGAAAGTATTCTTAGAGATGCTATATATAATTATCTGGATAGACAAGGTCTGATTAGGAACAGTCAACATGGATTTGTGCGTGGAAAGTCATGTTTGACAAAACTTATTGAATTTTTTGAAAAGGTTACTAGGAAAGTTGACGAGGGTAAAATGGTGGATATTGCCTATATGGACTTCAGTAAGGCCTTTGACAAGGTTCCACATGGAAGGATAATTAGGAAGGTTCAATTGTTAGGTATTAATATCGAAGTAGTAAAGTGGCTGGATGGGAGATGCCAGGGAGTGGTGATGGAAGACTGTTTGTCAGATTGGAGGCTGGTGACTCGTGGTGTGCCTCAAGGATCTGTACTGGGTCCAATGTTGTTTGTCATATATATTAATGATCTGGATGATGGGGTGGTAAATTGGATGAGTAAGTATGCACATGATACTAAGAAAGGTGGAGTTGTGGATAATGAAGTAGGTTTTCAAAGCTTGAAGTGAGATTTAGGCCAGTTAGAAGAGTGGGCTAAAGGTGGAATCTCATGTGGATTGGGTGGTGAAGAAAGCTTTTGGTATGCTGGCCTTCATAGATCAGAGCATTGAGTATAGGAGTTGGGATGTAATGTTGAAATTGTACAAAGCATTGGTAAGGCCAAATTTGGAGTAATATGTACAGTTTTGGTCACCGAATTATAGGAAAGATGTCAACAAAATTGAGAGAGTACAGAGAAGATTTACTAGAATGTTACCTGGGTTTCATCTCCTAAGTTACAGAGGATGGTTGAACAAGTTGGGTCTTTATTCTTTGGAGCATAGGAGGTTGAGGGGGGACTTGATAGAGGTATTTAAAATTATGAGGGGGATAGATAGAGTTGATGTGGATAGGCTTTTTCCATTGTGAGTGGGGGAGATTCAAATAAGAGGACATGAGTTGAAAGTTAAAGGGCAAAAGTTTAGGGGTAACATGAGGGGGAACTTCTTTATTCAGAGAGTGGTATCTGGGTGGAATGAGCTTCTAGCAGAAGTGGTTGAGGTAGGTTCGATGTTGTCATTTAAAGTTAAATTGGACAGCTATATGGACAGGAAAGGAATGGAGGATTATGGGCTGAGTGCAGGTTGGTGGGACGAGGTGAGAGTAAGAGTTCAACACGGACTAGAAGGGCTGAGGTGGCCTGTTTCCGTACTGTAATTGTTATATGGTTATATGATTGAGTACCAAACCTCACTTCAGTTGCTCTTTAAATATTGAATCCTGGAGCCAAAGCATGGCCGATAATTAGCAGGCAGCCTAAATCTTTAAAGGGGCTACAGCAACTATCCATGTTCCAGAGAGCTTGAGCATCTAACTATGGTCAGCAATTAACAGGCAGCCTGAATCTTTAAAGGAGCCACAGCAGCTATCCGGAGCATCTAAACCCCAGAAGCTGGAGTGGTTGGGTGTATGTGGTAACACACTAGGCTTCTGAACTCCCTGCCACATCATATCCAAAGTTTCACTGGTTAATCTGTTCCATAGCTTACAATATGTGATATTAATGCACTTTAGTGTGTTATTTATGTGTGTAACACTCTGGTTCCATCAGCTGCGTAAGTCCAGGAAAGACACCCTCCAGCCCCACCAAACGTGGGAGATTGAAGTGCAAGCCCCCAAATCCCCCTGTTTGTGTGAATGCAGTATGATTTGTCACCCTGTTACAAATCAGTACCACGAAAAAACAGACAGTACACCACATACAATTAAGAGATTTAGCTTTATAATTCTTAATTTAATTAAAGAGTTAGTAAAGAAAAAGCAAAAAAAGAAAAAGGCCCATTTTAAATGGAACAGTCTAATGTGTACAAGTTGGAGCTCACGGTTTCCCCTTCGCCAATGCTCCTTCGATCTCCCCGGGCTTCATTGAATCACGGTTCCACTCCTGGTCGACTCCTCCGACTTCTTCTCTCCAGCATCTTCTCTCTTCTCCCCTCTGAAAAGCCTCAAGTCCAACCTTAATGTCCCACAGCAGAAAAGCCTTCCCTGAATCTTCTCATCCCAACTGGATGGCACACATTTCTGCTATCTCTTATCTTCAACAGTAACCCAAACAAGCAGCTTACACAGAGAACAGAAAAGCAGGAAAAATACGAACCATGTGAACCAGGGCATTACATATGTGATTCATCTGCAGATTTTATCCTTGCCTTCATAAATTATCTTGTGTTGTGTGTACTACTGTTCTTTACACCCTGCTTTGGAGAAATGTTGTCTCATTTTCTATATACATTGTATGGTTATAATCACGGGGGTGTCGGGATTGGCAGTCTGGGCACCAGCTCAGAAGAGCACCCACCCTTTGAAGCTTCTAGTTTACATGGAGAAACATACCCTTGGGGTCCTCTGAGAGGGAGGGAGAATGATGGACCCAATCGGACGGATACAGTTAATTACAGGGAATGACTACAACCGAGAGCTAGGATAAGAGGCTCTGAGTGTCCAATGTGTTGATGTGGGAGAGCGTTTTCCAGCATCAAAGGTTTACGAGTTCACCACGCAAAGTTGAAGTGCTATTCAATCCCAGTGGATGAAGATGAGATTACTTCACCAAGCACAAATGATGTGGTCTTTTCAACCATTGATTCACAGGTCAGAGCGATTTGCTCTGGGAGAGTCATCATACTCCAGGTCAGACGAGAGATAACCCAGGTCAGGTTTCAGACCACAGTACCCAGGTAGATCCTTTGCATAATGGTGGTGGTGAGGAGGTAGAGAAGAAGAGGAAGGTCAAGTGACCAGCAATGGCAGATGAGAAGGCTTGGCATGTGTTTGATGAGGATATCAGTATGATGTTGGAGATCACTTTCATGGGAACATCAAAGAGAAAATCGGAAGTGATGGGCAATATGATTTACAATGTTGGAAAGTACCGGTTTGGTTGAGTTGAAGAAAGCGAAGCCTACACAGACACCAAGCAGGCGCCAGAAGGAGATTAGCAGGTTGAGGAGAGAGCTTAGATCGTTGAGACAGAGGTGGAAAGTAACAAGTGAGGGTGACAAGCCAGGGCTTGCTGATCTCCAAGAACATTTTTGATTAAAATTAGCATCACCCTGTCATGCAGAGTCACAACGTAAAAAGAGAAAGAAGAGAGAGAAGGCAAGAAAGTCACTCTTTGAGAACCCTCACCAGTTCATAAAGAAATTGTTTGAGCAAAGTAAGAGCGGGCAGCTTAACATCTCTCAACAAGAACTTAAAGATCACCTGGCAAGCACTTACTCTAACGAACAGCGGAAGGCTCCTTTGCCACCAATATGAGCGTTCATGGACAATCTCACCCTTTTGGGTCCTAGCACAGAGGCAGTGGAAAGTGTACTATCTAGACTCCAGCGACCAATGGATTGAGGAAGAATGAAGTTCACGACCAAGAAGTCAAGGAGCCTTGTTCTTAGGAGAGGAAAGCTGGTTGACTTTCATTTCACCCTTTGTGGAGAGGAGATTCCATCCATTCAGGACTAACCAGTTAAGAGCCTCGGGCGATGGTACACAGAGAAGTTGAGAGACACCAAGTGGGTTCAAGAGACAGGAAAATAGATCAGCAGAAGTCTGATGTCTGTCGACAAGTGTGACTTGCCTGGCAAGTTGAAGTTGTGGTGCTTGCAGTACGGATTGATGCCACAGATAATGTGGCCACTAACTGTCTATGAAATGGCAATGTCCCATGTTGAGGCAATGGAAAGGAAGATCAACAAGCATGTGAAGAAGTGGCTTGGAATACGGAGCAGCCTCACCAATGTTGCAATCCACAGTAGCCAGACAAAGCTTACCATCCCAGTGCAATCCCTTGTTGAAGAGGTCAAGGTAGCCCAGGTAAGATCATTCTTGATGCTTTGAGACTGAAAGGACCCTGTCATCAAGAACACCTAGCTGGATGTGAGATCAGGCAGGAAGTGGTCAGTCTGTGTAGCAGTTGATGAGGCAGAGACTAGATTGAAGCACAAGGAGATGGTTGGGGCTATCCAGCTAAACCGCCAGGGACTTGGATGGACAACCCACAACTGGCGGTCATCTTCTACAGGTAAGGAGCGCCGTGATTTCCAATACAAGAAATACGAGAGGTATTAGAGGAAAAGAGGTTATCTAAAACAAATGTCCTGGCCAAACAAGGGGCTTGGACCTCGTGGGAAAGTATTGAACAATGACATCTATCTTGGATAGTTCTGTGGCAGATGGAACTGCTCCGCATTTCTTTTCTTTGCAGAGCAGTGTACGATCTGCTCCCAACACCTGCCAACCTCAGCACCTGGTATGAAGATAAGACAGACAGGTGTGCTGCTTGTGGCGAGAAGGGAACACTTCAACATATTTTGAGTGCATGCAGAGTCAGTCTTTCCAGCGGCACGTACACTTGGAGACATAACAACATTCTCAAAGTTGTACCAGAAGCGGTTGAGCAGAGAGTACTGCAGCACAACTTATCTCATGCCCCATGCTGCACAGAACTTCACATATCATTTGTGAAAGAAGGCTCCATGTCAAGGGTGCACAGTGCAGGCCCACGATCAAGCATACTTTCTTTAGCCAACGATTGGTGTGTCAAGGCCGACCTGAATGGGAAAGGCAGTTTCCCGGAGCAAATAGCTTTCACCACATTGCGTCCAAATATAATCATATGGTCTGACACCAGTAGAGAAGTGGTTACTGGTGAACTCACAGTCCCCTGGGAAGACAACATCAATGAAGCCCATGAGCACAAGTTAACCAAGTATGCAGAATTAAGATCAGAGTGCAGAGACAGGGGGTGGAAGGTCTTATGCTATCCATTTGAAGTAGGTTGCTGTGGCTTTATTACGTTCTCTTTCCAGAAGTGGCTGCATGACGTTGGCTTCACTAGAAGAGAGATCAAGTCAACCAGCAGGGCTGTAGCTGAGGCAGCAGAGAAAGGATCAGCATGGGTGTGGACCAAGTACGTCCAGAGGGACAGATAGTCGAACAGTGTATCCATCTCTTGCAAACCCTTCAGTAGTTGCATAGACACCTGAAGAGTAGACTATCTGTTGGATGGAAGTGACCAACAACTCTGATAAAGGCAGTTGTCAAGTTTTTAAGCTCACCAGTGGGAGGTGGTGCTTTGGCGCTGCTGGCCCACGGCCGAAACTCCTGAAGACAGGTGGCTGATCAACTGTTGATCCCAATAGTCCAAGTGTATTTTCAATTCAATTCTTGTTATATGCATGCATATAACATATATATGCAGACTTGACAGGACATCTTATAATGACCAATTAACCTATCTGCCATTACATCTTTGGACTGTGGGAGGAAACCCATGCGGCCTCAGTGAGAATGTACAAACTCCTTGAAAACAGCAGCAGGAATTGAACTTGGGGGTCACTGGTACTGTAACTACTATACTACCGTGCTGCCCTACTTTCTAAAAAGGATTTAACAAAGGTTAGTAGAGCTTGTACGACACCCCAGATAACAAACTTTTGTTTATAGCATGACC